>NC_044310.1:1864441-1921352 GCF_007474595.2 Lynx canadensis | reverse complement strand
TATTCCCCCAGCCATGTGCACAGCAGGAGCTCAGCGGAGGGGAGCCTGCCGAATCTGGCCAGCCCCTCCCTGGCCCCGGCCAGGGTCACGTCCTGCTCCGTCTGGGCTGCCGTTGCCCGAGGAGGGGACCTGGGGAGGGCCAGCCACCTGCCCTCTCTGCTTCCACTGCCCTCGGGGACAGGCCCTCGGTGTGATATTTGTTCAGGGTTCAGTGAGGGTGTCCCGTGGCCTCGGCCGGGCACAGGGACCCCGACACTAGTGGGGTCCTGCCCCCACAGCGAGGATGGTGCGGCCCAGCCTCGCGCGCACACAGGTGCCGAGCAGCCCGCCTGGTGCGGAGTCACAGGGGGCTCGGCCCGGTCAGGGTTGGGGGGCTTCCTGGGGGGCTCTGGGGCCGAGGCGTACGGCACGCAAATGCCAGGGGTCAGGGGTAGCAGCGAGGGGTGTGGCGCCGGGCCCCGCAGCCCCCTCCCCCCACCCCCAGCACTCAGGGCTTTTCCTGGGGGGTGTGGAGCTGCCAGCAGGGTCCGGGTAGGTGCTGGCTCATGCGGCCGTCAGGCCCGGTGGGCCCTGCGTGCCAGGCTGTGAGGAAGCTCCCTTGGTGTGTGTCCTGCCGGCCCGGCACGCTCCCTGCCCCCGGGGGCCCACTTCCTGTCCACCCGCCCACTGGGGCCGGCCTCTGTGCTGTCTCCCCAGCCCAGGCCGACTGCTGCCCCGGGCACCCCGTCTCTGACTCCCGGGCCGGGCTGACCTCTGTCTGGCCCTGCGTAACTCTCTAGGAATTCCCAGAGAATTCCCGGCCTTAACCTCTGCGGGTCTGGGCCGAGGGCTGCTTTCCCGCGGTCCCGAGGAGGGTTCTGGCTGCAGCCTTTCGTGCGGAACTGCGGCCTCAGCCCGGCCCGGGGTCTCCCGGGGACCCTCCCGGGGACGTGCAGAGGTGACGGGGCCATCAGGGGAGGCTTGGGCTCGGTGGGAACACCAGCGGTTGTGGGGTGGCCTGTGTGGGCATCGAGCCTCGTGGGAGGGGCTGCTCCCTGCGTGGCCAGGGAGGGTCTGGTGCTCAGTACTCGCACCTGGCCGTCTGTGGCCTGTGGCCCAGCGGGGTCTCAGCGTGGTCTGTGCCTGCCTCTGGGTCGCGTTCCCCATGAAACCAGGGGAGCCCTGGCCTTTGGCCTCGAGACACCAGGGGACGAGCAGAGCCCCTCTCAGATCTCAGATGGGCGTGGGGGCAGGGCAGCCCGGGCCCCCCGTCATCCCACGCTCTTGTCCGTCCTTGCCGGCAGCCGTGGCTCTGTGAGGTCCCCAGCAGCCTGGGGTCAGCGATGCGGGGGGGCGGTGGTTCAGGTCTAGGGGCTCCTCCTGGCCTCGGAGCTGAGGGAGGCCCGGGTTCCCTGGAACGCTGACAGGGGGACCGGAACACGTGCACGGGCAGTTCTTGGAAGGACTCAGAAGAGCCGGTGTGGCTCCTTTGCGGGGGAGCAGAAGCTGTACCTGCAGGGCCTTCCCGAGAAACCGCCCTCCAATGTGCAGGACAGACGGCTTGTCCTGGGCTGACGCGTTGGGTGTCCCCTCTCGTGGGGTCTGTCTGCAGGGGCGAGGCTTCCCTGCCCCTGCTGCTCAGTATCCCCCTGTGGCTTCTGCGGTCTGGGCCGTGGGGTGGGCCGTGGCTGGGAGGGAGGTCCCCACGGCTCACCAGCGTCTCCCCCTCGCAGACGTGCGCGAGCGTGCCAGTGGCGACAGGGGCCGTGGGGATCAGGGCTGCAACACTGTGGGGGCTTCCACTGCCGCTGCCCCTCCCCTCCCCCTCCCCCGGCCGCAGGGAGATGGCAGGACCCGCCGAGGTAGGCCCCAGGGCCCAGCCCACTGCTGCCCCCTGCTGCAGCCTGGCCTCAGCCTCACATCGAGGCCCTGGCTGGTGCCCGGGGTGCCTCCTCCTTAGTACCCCCTGGCCGCCCTGGGTGGCACTCGGGCGGTGGGCCCTTCCTGCCCCACCACTCGTGATGCCGTTAGGGCACCCACGTGTGTCTCCTAAAATGAGCCTTGGGGGACTCAGAGAACCTGAGGGGGTGGGGGCACCCTGGAGGCCGTCTTGGGGGAGGTGCCCTTGGCGGGCCTCGAGCTGCAGCTGGCCCAGTGCAGACAGCGGGGCCTCGGGAGGGAGGGCCGTGTGCCCAGGCATGCACGAGGCACCGGTGGGCACCGAGCCCGGCTGGGGCTTGCTGAGGCCTGGGCTGGAGGTGTTTGCCGGCCTTGGGTATACTCTCGACCTCGGCCCTGTGGTCTCTGGCAGGCTGTCAGCAAAATCGAGAACGGAGAGATTTTCCCTGGGGGTGGGGAGGGAGAGGGACGGATTAGGGTTGAGGCAGGGGGAAGGCAGGGGTGGGAGGGCGGCTCCCCTCACACTCCCCTGTCTGCCCCAGCCCTACCTGACCCCTGACCCCGGGGCCGGGTCTGGGCAGCGTGGGTCCCCCTGAGTGCACACCTGTCAGGCGGCAGCATCTGCCCCATTTCCCCATATTGGACAGCGCCCCACCCCCGTCTCTGTGTCCGGAACTTTCCAGAGAACACCGTCTCCACCGGTGCCAGCCGGGAGCTGTCCGTCAGAGGGCTGGATGGGGCCCAGCCTGCTGGACCGGGGTCCCAGGGTGGGGGGGTCTGTGAACACAGGGTTTTTTGCCTGTGCTGAGTCTCTTTTCCAGCGTTTCCATGGCCAGGAGGAGGGCTGGAGGGAGGCGAGCGAGTGCAGCAGGGACGGGGGGTAGGGGAGCACCCCCAGTCCCGGTGAGGAGGCCCCCTACCTCACTCCCACCAAATCCGCACGTCCAGTGGTCCACTGGCGTTTTGGAAAGACGGGGCTGGAGGTTTGCTGCCAATGAGGAGTGTTTTTGGCACCCGTGGGAGAGTCCCGGTGGGGTTTTGGGGGACGGTGTTTGCATTTCCCCACCTGGGACCAGCTGGCAGTGCCTCCAGAAGGGAGCAGGAGGACGGACTGCCTCCCCCCCGAGAGCCTGTGCACCTCTCCAAGCGGGGAGCACGTGTTGGTGCGGCGAGCGAGTCTGGGGTCCGGAGCGTGCCGGGCCCAGGGCAGAGCCCCGGGAGAGTCTCCTTCGCTGCCGGCTGCCCTGGCCCTCCTCCGCCCCAAGGATGCCCACGTACAAGACGCACGCGCCCTCCGCGGAGGTTCTCCTGGGCTTCGGCGCCCCCACGGCGCCCCCGGAGGATCCTGGTCCGAGCCCCCATCTGCCACCCGACCCTGGTGGGCCTGGCCGGTCTGGGCCTCGACTTCTGCATCAGGGTCTCCAGCCTCAGGAAGCTGCCGTCTGCTCCTTTTGGGCCGGTTTGTGCACAGTTTGAGACGGAATCGGGGTCCCCTAGCCCAGTGGCCTCTCGGGTTGGGGCTGGGCCCTGGGTTTCCCGCCCCCGTCCCTTCCTGTCCCCGGCCCCTAGAGCCGGACCCTTTGTCAGGGTCCGGGAGGCCCTGGGGAAGGTGCCTGGGCTGCTCCAGAGCTGGAGGTCTTCCGACATGTGCTCCGGGCTCCCGGTGCTGCCCAGCCACTTGGCCAGGGCCCCGCACGGAGCTAGCACAGCACAGGGTCTGCAAACCCGGCCTCTCCGAGTTCCTTTGGGAAGCTTTGGAATCCCTTAATCCACAGGGTCCCGAAGGGCAGGCGGGCTGCCGCCATCTGGCAGAGTTGTCTGAGGGCAGCGCCGTGGACAAAATGACGAGGTTGGGGGGGCGGGCCGGGGGCGGGCGGGGAGGTTGGCCTCAGACCCCGCATCCCGCAGCGCTGGCCTTTTGTCCCCCGCCCGGGGCCCCTCCCTGGTCTCAGCCCCTGGGAGTGTGCAGACCCCAGCCCTGCGTGTTTGGGATGGCTGGCGCTCCGAGTCACCGCGAGGCTGAGAGGGCTCCGCAGAGAGCCAAGCGCCTGCTGTGTTTTCTCTGTCCCCCTGCCAGCCCAGCCCAGCCCCAGCCCCCAAATGCAGCGCGCGAGCGAGTGAGCCGGACCGGTGGGCGGCCGGCGGCCGTGAGCGAGCAGAGCCAGCAGGAAATCAAGATGTTACCGCCTTGAAAGGAAAGGGCAGCTCTGCTCGCTCACACGCGGGGTGGTGCGCCCCGAGTTGACGGTGGGGTGAGCCCAGAAACCGCTCAGAGTGATGAATCGACGCTAAAACCCTGAGCGCTGGCATGGGAGCCTGGCTGCAGGGCGGCTTGGCCCTTGCTCCGGGAGCATTGCCAGGCCGTGTGCTTGTCATGTTCTGGGACACCATCCTGGAGTAGGAGCTGTGCAATCCATGAGGCTGCGAGGCGGGGAGGCCGGGAGGCCTGGAGACCGGGAGGCAGGGAGGCCGGGAGGCCTGGAGACCTGGAGACCAGGAGGCAAGGGAGGCTGGGAGACCAGGAGGCAGGGAGGCTGGGAGACTGGGAGCAGGTGCACTTCCGAGGTGAGGTTGACGCTTCTCTCAAGTCCCAGGGCACGACCTCTGGCGTGTGTCGGCCTTACCCCCAGACGTGTGGGTTTATGGAGGTGGCGGGCCCCGGGGAGAAGTGTGGGCTCCCCCATAAAACCTCCGTCCTGGCAGCCCGGGGTCCCCGAGCTCCCGTCCACGGTCCCAGCTCTCCATGGCAACCCCTCTGGGGAGGCCACTCCAGGGCCAGGCTTTGGTGTCAGGCCCGGGATGAGCCTCAGCTTAGCACCTTGGGTGACTCTGAACCTCAGTCTCTTTATCCAGAAAGTGGGACTAAAAGGACCCTTGTGTCTCAGGGAACTTGGAGAGGCCCTGGGGAAATGCCTCCAGGCCGCTGGCCCAGTGCCCCTGCAGGCCCCCAGCCCCAGGCCGGCTCCCTCGGGGGCCTGGGGTGGAGAGAAGGGCCGTTCCAACCTGGCCTGAACCTGTCCTCTCCCTGGCCTTGGGTAGCTTGCCCCTTCTCCAACCTCACAGCCTTTTCTTCAGCAAGGAGCTCTTCAGCAGGTCCGGGGGGTCGGGGAGACCACACTGAGGCCACTGGGGGGGGGGGGGATCCCAAGACCCTCTGGCCGGTCTCCGTGCCTGTCCCAAGCCCCCGCCCCACCCCACGGCTGGCTGGTTGGGTACTGGGTTCGTAGCGCCCCATCGGGAAGATGCGTCCAGGCCTCACGCTAGGCCAGATGGTGTGGCCTGAGGACCGCAGGGACGCTGTCACAACGGGGGGAGGGGGCCTCGGTCCCACGCCCTGGGAAGATTGACACTGCTGTTTGGAGAGAATGAGGGTGTCTCTGTGGGGGGAACGTGAGGCCCACAGGCCTGCTTTCCCACGGCGGGTGACCCCACTCACTGTTCCCACCGCCCTGATGGCCCTCCTTCCAGGAGATAAGAGAGGCTCTGGGGAAGGGGCAGCGGTCACTGCCAGGCGGGAGCTGAGTGGGTTGCAGGCTTCCTCGGGGTGAGAACAGCTGGGTCTTTCCTGGGGGGCTGGGCGTGCCTCTCCATCACGCCTCTCCGCGGGGGGAGGCCGGCAGAGCTGGGGTCCACATCAGAGTGGCTGTGAGAAACCTGGGGGGCTCCGGGACTTGAGACAGTAACGGGGTCCCCGCGTCCCAGCCCATGGGCCCAGCTTGGGTGTCTGCGCTGAGCAGAGGGTTCTGCTGACCGCCGCCCCACCCCCCACCCCGACCCCCAGGGACACGAAGAGGGGGCGGGACTCGCTCTCTGCAGGCCGGGCCCCCCACCCCGCCCCAGCCTCGGCTGTGGCTGTGGCTCCGGGCCTGTCTCCACCCCCGAAGCAGACGCGGCCGGACAAGTGCTTCTCTGTCGCTCCCACTCTGCCTGGCCAGACTCCTGGCCTGGCCTCCACTGGCCTCCTGGACGTGGCTGCCAGGTTCTCACCATCCCGAGGGAGAGGCAAGAATGTGGGAAGTGACAGGCCTTGATTAGGAGGCTGCGGGGCCCCGTCGCCTGCCTGGGAGGGCCGTGGGCTGACCGGGGCCAGCTGTGCTGTCCTGCGGCGACATCCTGGTGGGGGTGCGACAAGGGGGACTGCCAGGGACCCTCCTGGTGGCACCCAGGTGGGGCCTGACCACACTTCCATAGGGCCTTGATAGTCGGGGGCGGGGGGCTTTCTCTGACCCCCGGCCTGGGTCATACTTGGTCCCTCCAGTGGCAGGGCCCCCCCACCCCCCCACCCAAGAGAGTCTCGAGGGAGATTTAGCATCGTGAGGACTTCTGCACCTCCCGGGATGACCATGCTCTTGCTGAATCCGGAGAACGGGGAGGGTGGCAGGAACCGTCATGGTGACCTCAAGAAGGCCGCCTTGTCTTGTCCAGCCCACACCGCACCCCGGGGCCTGCAGCGCTGCTGCTCAGGGCTCAGGGCCTCCCAGGGCCCAGGTGACACAATGCAGCGGGAGGCCCAGGGGTTCATAGTGCCTCTGGGATCACACAGCCGGGGAGTGTGGGGAGCCGGGGACGAAGCCTGGAGTGACATCCTGGGGGGCCCCTTGCTGTGTCCTCCGGGGCCGTCCGAGCTGGCGGTGCCCGGCCCATAGTGGGCGCTCGGTGAGCATCTGTTGGGTGACCCAGATGTGGAGACCGGGACCGGGACCTGCCTCGTTCCTGCGAGGGACGGACCCCGGGCCCGACTGGGAACCGAGGTCCTTCCAGGCAGGATGGCAGCGTTTCCAACGAGGCGTCTGTGGTAGGGTCTCCTCCGTCAGAGGCCCTGAGAATCGAGTGCTTTCGTTTCCCGACTCCGGCTGCGTTTGCTCCCCTAGTGAGCCGATGCCAGCAGCCGTGCCCTCGGTTAAGGGCCAAGGCAGGAAAAATGACAGCCCTGCTGTCGGCAGTCAGAGCCCGCCGGCGACTGAGAGACCACGGCCTGGCCCGCAGGCCTGCCCGACCCCCGAGTCCGGGGCCCGGTGCCGTTTTCCGGGAGGAGACCTGGGGATGGGCTGCCCGGAGGCACCCACGCGGGTGAGCCTGGGTGCCGAGGCCAGTGGTACGGCCTGAGGGTTTAGGCCGAGGTGCGAAAGGCCAGGTTCAGATCCCCGACTTAGCACAGGCATGGCGGGTAACCTTGGAGGCCGTGGTCCTTACACTCGGGACTCAGCAGGAGGAGGCCGACCCATGTTAACCGTGAACCCCAACGTGCGCTGGGGGCCCTGCCTGGCCAGGGCAGCTGCTGGGGGGTGGGGGGTGGGGTTGGGATATGCCCCTGGGCCGAGAGGACCGGCGAGGGAGGGCACAGCTCAGGAGTCAGGCCGCACCTTGCCCTCGCCCCAGAAGCTTCTGCCACGGAGCTGGGGGCCTGCTGTGTGGGGCAGCCACTGTCACCTGGAATCACAGTAGTCCAGGGCCCCCTGCTGAAGGCTGGGTGGTTCGGGGCGGCAGTGATGTGGAGCTCGAGGGGGCCGTGGCTCACCCGGGGAAGGTGAGAGAGTGGAGACAGAGGCCCCTCACAGCCTCGCTCCTGGGGGGGGGGGGGGCTCTCTGCCTGGCAGGGGGCAGGGGGTCTTACCCTCCGCTTCATCCCTCACCCGGTCCAGCTCCCTTCCTTGCGAGTTTCTGCTCATCCTGAAGTACCCCCCCCCCCGCCCCCGGCCCCCATGCCTCATCTCCTGATTGGATTCTGCCCCATGTATCTTGGCTGCCCCTTGTCTCTGTCCCTCCTTGTGGAACGGTGGCCTCACCTTCCCCTCCCTCCCTGGCTCTTCTCCAGGCATCCCTGGGAGGCGGGGCTGGGCTGGCCTCCACCCCCGTCTCTCCCTGCTGCTCCGGACCCCGCTGGGCTGCTGGGCTTCTGACCACACCCTGGGGTCTGGCCAGAGCAGCCCTGGGGGTGGGCAGCTGTACCAGAACTGAGGGCAAAGGTTTTTCCTTCCTCCTGACGAGGAAACGAGACTCCTATGGTAAGACCACAGGATTGGTGCATCTCCTGTGAACCGATCTTAGGGAGAGGATGTGGGTGCTCAGAGCCCGGGCCCTTGGCCTGCCGGGTCAGAGCTGGGGAGCCCTCTGGACTTACTTCTTGTCCCTCTGCTTGTCACACGCACGGTGTCTGTCCCTGAGCTCAGCCTCTGTAGGAGGTGGCCTTGAGTACTTGTGGTGTGACGTCGGGGCCTCAGCGGCAGGAGGGGCCGATGGCCAGCCTGCCAGTTTTGGGCTCGGGCGCCTTGAAAAGGAGCATATGTGCGGGCTGGTCCCCGACACTGGCTGGAGCTGGCCGACACCCGTGACCGCAGTGTCCTGCCTCCGGGTTTGGCCTTCGGGTGGGAAAACAGCAGGAGGAGTGACCGACGGGGCCCCGCAGGCCGAGTGGGCTGCTGGGTGAGGGCCTGGTGATGCGCCTGGCCGTCGACGTTCTGGTTCCTTCTGGCCGTCTCTCTGGGTGACTGCTGTGGACCAGGGCCAGGCGCACGGCTTCGGCCAGATTCCCCGGCTGGCATCCTCCCCTCACCGGCCTTTCCTGCCTCTGCACCCGCAGCCCTGCACCCGCCCAGATGTCCTCCAACGAGCCAGTCTTCACGGCTGCCCCCTTCCCCGCTACCTGGCCACAGTCTGGCTCGTCGCCTTCTCGGGGAAACCTCCCCGTCCATCTGCCTTCACCGTCTCCCCTTCTCTGAGTAGTGTGAGCCCCAGCGCTGTGCATGCGTCCCTGGCAGCTCAGACGTCCTCGGTGAGAGCCAGGCCTCGGGGGCTGTGCCCGTCGTGGGGGCCGTGGGCGTTCCTGGACTCGGGTGGTGGCACAGCCAGCCCTGGACTCACCACAGCCTGTGCGTGACGGCAGGGGCGTGAGTCCAGGCAGCGGGCAGCCACAGAGCGGGCCCTGTCACGCGCACACACGCGTGTGCACACGTGTGTGGGAGGCCTCCAGCACGGCTCTGGGGCTGGCCCTCAGCGGGCGCCTCCCCGGAGCAGGGCAGGCCTTGGGTTCTGCGGCGTGGTGCCGGGGTCTGAGGCCCCCCGAGCTGGCTGGTGCCCGGAGGACACGGGGCCTGCTCTACCTTGGGCTCTCCTGGGGGGCCCGTGTGTGAAAGAGGAGGGAGCACCCCCATTGCGCCGGGCCCCCGCCACCGAGGCCATAGTCGGGAATGGCAGCTGGGCTCTCGGAAGCAACCGTGGTTTCAATTTTCCTTCCCTCTGCTTGGGTGAGGAGTCCAGCCGGGTAATGGGTTTACCATGAGGCTGGCGTGGGGACCAGCTGGCTCCCCGCTCCTGAAATAAACTCAGGCAGCAGCACGGGGGGGGGGGGGGCGGGGGGGGGGCGGGGGGCGTCCTGCAGGCAGCTCCGCTGGGTCTGGGTTGATCGCGTGTGGCCCCAGACCAAAAACTGGCCTCCCCTCTGGGCTGGGCTCTGGATGTCAAGGGTGGGAACAACCAGGCAGGGCGTTTGTCACCTGGGGGACCGGAGGTGGCAAGGAGGACTTTCCATCTGAGAAGATTTGAGTAACCGCCCCCCCCCCCCCACAGGGCAGATTGAAGATAAGCCAGGGGCTGTCTGATCCCTAGCCTGTCATGTTCGGTCCCTGTGCCCCCAGCCTCCTGGATGGCACCCACACTGCTCTCCCCTGCCTTCGGCGTCCAGTAACTGGTCTCTGCCTTTCAGCCCACCCTGCCCCACTCTTCCCCTTTTCTACCCCCCCCATGCTCCCCCCCCTTCATCCTGCACCCTCAAAGAAGCTTTTCCCCGGGGCCCAGACAGGTGGAACCCCGTGTGTGTCCCCGGGCACGCTGTGGCTGTGGGGAGGGAGTCCGCTCGGGCACTTGCTGTCCGTCGCTCCCGCCCAGAAGGGACACGGGACACGCCCGACTTCAGTAGGAGGGGGAGCGGAGTGAGCAGAGGTGCTGGAGAGCCTGGAGGACCCGGTCTTCCTGCCCGCCCGTGCGTGGGCGTGGCCTCGGCCCCCACACAGCGCCCAGGGCCACAGCTGCTGGGTGGCCAGCACCTGCTATTGGACTCTGGAGCCTGCTGTGCCGGCGACTTCACCCTCAAGTCCAGGCACCCTGGGACCACGGGCAGTGACTTCTGGGAGTCTCTCTGTGTGTCCCTCCCTCCTGGAGCCCCCCCACCCCCACCCCTGCCCCGCCTGCAGAGCGGTTAGCTCCTCCTGACAAGCTGGGACCCAGGAACGCCTGGCCCCCAGCCACATGGGGGGGTTCAGCCCTGTGGGTTCCCCCTCGGGGACCACACAGGGTGCCTGATGCTTGGCCTCCTTGGGTTCTGCTGGAGGGCCTGCTCACCCCATGTCTTGACCCCCAGGAAGGGGGGAGGTGTGGGGCAGCCTCCCAACGCGGGCCAGCATCTCGCGCTCCCAGGCTCAGCCAGACTTCACCCGGCGCACACTCTGCATCCCGGAGCTAAGGCAGCTGGCACGGGGCGGGGTTGGGGGGAACACCTCCCCAACCCCCTCAGATTGGCAGCATGTGGCCAGGCCCCTGAACTGAGCAGGGTGGGGCCTCGAGAGGCCTCAGGGAGGGCTTCCGGGAGGAGGTGTCCATGAGTACCAGGGGACAGACACTACAAGTGGGGGTAAGCTCGCCTGTGTTCTGCTTCCTGCTGGCCCCAGCTGACCCAGGAACGTGGCAGCTCTCCCTAAAGCCCTGATGTCAGGGGTCTGTGGCACTGAGGGGGCAGTGTGGCATTTGTGGGGCAGCACGGGGCCCTCACCCCAGCCTGGGGCCTGGCAAAGGAGCCCCGTGGCCGCCCAGCTGGGAGAGGAAAGCTGGAGCCGGCCTGGCGGGTGGGGGGGACACGGCTCCTTCTGCTGACACACAGACATTCCGCCGGGCAGAGACGCCCAGCCCGCATTTCCGCATCGAGAAAGCATTTCCCAAACAGCTTCCAGACCCCACAGCCGCGGCCCTGGATGCGCTCGGCGGCACCGAGCCCGGGGGGCGGGGGGACAGTGGGGCGGCTGTGGGCACTGTCTGGACGGCCGGTGGTGTTCTGTCCTGGGTGGTCTGCTGGCCTGCATGGCCGTGCCTGAGTCCCCGTGCCTCGCCTGGTGGCGGTAGGGCCCAGAGCCATCCGCAGCCCCCCCCCCCCTCCCCAGTCCTTCAGGGAGGTGCCAAAGCCGTCCAGGGCTCTGGGGACCTCATCATAACCCTTATTTGCTGCTGCTCAGAACCGTGTCCTGCCCACTGCATAGACGAGGAAGCAGGCCCAGTGGGGTCCTGGGACTCGTCCGTGGGCCTGCGCCCATGTCTCCTGCTTGCAGACTGTGCTCTGCCCTTCCCAGCCGAGGACAGAGGCCTGGAGCGGCGTGCCTCCCCACCCCGAGGCTGGGATGTGCGACGGGGTCCAGGTGGATACAGAAGGGTGGTGACAGCCCCGCGGTGGGACGAGGTGGCCCGAGCAGCGGTCCCTGGCTGGGGGTCCTGGGGTCGGGGAGGGAGTGCAGGGGGGGCACTGGGGAGGTGGCTCTCGTGGGATAGGGACAGTCCTGGGGCGCCCCGGTGGCTCAGTCGGTTGAGCGTCCGACTTCAGTTCAGGTCATGATCTCGCGGTTCGTGAGTTGGAGCCCCGCGTCGGGCTCTGTGCTGACAGCTCGGAGCCTGGAGCCTGGAGCCGGCTTCGGGTTCTGTGTCTCCCTTTATATCTGCCCCTCCCCTGCTCGCACTCTGTCTCTCTCTAAAATAAATAATACTAAGAGAAAAAGAGAGCTAGGGACGGTCCTCAGGTCCCTTGGCTCGTCTCAGGCTGGCCTGGCTGGGTTCCAGGATGCCGTGGTCCTCACGGCTGCATCTGCCATGTTGCAGGGAGCTGGCCAGGTCCCAGGATACCGCCCCTCGGAGACCCAGTCTGGGCACTTCCTTGGGGCTTGCTGCCCCGCCTGGGGGAGGGCCTGGCCACCAACCTTGACTGACTCCTACTGACTCTCAGTGAAGCATTTTCCCCATGAGCTTACCGGCTCTGTGATTATCATCCCTCGTTACAGACAAGGCAGTGGGCACAGAGAGCCTCGTGCCCCTTGGTAGCAGAGCTGGGGGCTGGGCTCGGGAAGACCAGCGCTGCCCGGCAGAGGTGGCCGGAGCCACACCGAGAGCACGTGTCTACCTTAAGTTCTCTGGAAGCGGCACTGAAAAAGGAAGGAAGCAGGTGACGTTAATTTTGACGACGTATCTCATTTAACGCAACACGTCCAGGTAGAATCATTTTAACGTGTGATTAATACAAAAATGAGAAGGAGTGCCACCATCTTTTTGGTACCAAGAAAGTGGTGTGTTTTACCCCCAGTGCGAGTCTCCATTCAGGACGAGCTACAGTTCCCGTACTCAGGCCCCCCTGTGACAAGGGACAAGGCAGAGCCCTTTCCCAGGGTGGGCTAGACTTGGGCTGCACGGGAGACGAGGCCGGCGCCTCCCCCTTCCTGTCTTTGGCTCCTCCTCCTCCCACGGCCCTGGTCCTGCATGGGAGTTAGTGATGCTTCGAGGGGCCTCCACCCCAGAAGGGTGCTCCCGGAGGAGCCCCAGGCCCTGTGCCCCGTTGGTGAGGGTGATCTGTGGATCCGAGGTGTCTCTCTGCCCCTCCCTGTGAGACAGACAGTCTCCACGGCCTCCCGCCCCCCTGCACCCCGGCTGCTGGCTGCAGGGGTGAGATCCTCCGGTTTCTGTTAGCACTTGTTTGCATGCTGTTGGAGAACGAGGTTTGCGTTGCAGTAACGGACTGCCAGCCCACGTGGAAGGCCCCGTTCAAACAGCAATCTGACAGTGTGCCCATCGGGGAGACTTCCGGAGGCTCCCCGGGTGAGAGCCCGGAGTTCGAAGGCTGGTGTGCTGTTCAGAGGGAGGCCAGAAGAGAGGCTCGTCCAGGAGGCGGGGGCAGACAGGCAGGCGGGCCCCAGGCAGGCCTGTGTCTGCACTGCAGGGCGCCTGGCAGGCGGGGGGCCAATGGGCTGGCCTCCGCACCACAGACAGGACCGGGCAAGGTGGGTTGGTGCCTCTCTCCCACAAACTTGAGGACCCCACCCATTGCGGGGCAGGGCTGAGTGACGGCCAATAGGGCCTTTGCCCCAGTAGTTGGCCAGGAGCTAGAGGGTCGGCCTAGGCAGGGCACGAGGGCCAAGACATCAGGAGCCAGCATGGGGCCGCCGGTCCGGCGCTCATCGGGGCCAGAACGCATAGACCCTTATGATGCCATTGGCCACTTTGGACAAGGCTGGAGCCTCAGGCCCTGTCCTTGAGCCAAAGTGGGGGTTCAGGGGTCTGGATTCGGACTTGCCTCCCGGGCTTCTGTAGCCTGGCATCTGGGGCTTGCTGTCCTTGCTAGGGAGTCCATTTTCCCCGTGGCCCTCTCCCACCTGCCGTGGGCACAGGGATTCCCTTGCTCCCTCCGGGTGCCAGTCCCTGTCCACTGGAGGACACGACAGTTCAGGGCGCAGGACACCGGGCTTGGGGGCTGCAGGCATCTCTGCCCCTTGGGATTTCCACTTTGGTGGCTTGGCTCCCCACCCCCCCTCACACTTAACAGCACCCAACCCCACCCCACCGAGCCGCCTTCTCAAAGCCCCGGGTGGCATTGCCAGGGTGGCCTCCGTTTCTGCCTTGGTTACTTTCCCGCGTTGGTGCTGGAAACACATGTGTTTGAGCATGTGTATCTGGGTTTGCTGAATACGTCTGTGCAGGGTCCCCTGTGTGTCGCGTGCGTATTTGCACACGTGGGTCTGTTTGTGCACGTGTCTCTGCGTCTTGGCCTGAGGGGTGCCTGTGTCCGAGTGCGAGGGCGCGCGCGCGCGCGGGAGTGCGCGGGGGCGGTGGGCGGTGCACTGGGGGGCGAGGGCGCGGCCCGCGGGGGCGGGGCGGGGGGCGGGGGCGGCCCGTCCGCCTCTAGGATTTGGCTTTCACCTGCGGGGGGCGGAGGGAAAGCCGAGAACATAAAGGCGAGGGGCGGGGCGCCGGGCTCAGAGCGCGGCGGGGCCGCTGGGGTGCGCGCCGCTTGCCGACCGGCCATGGAAGCGTCCCGCGGCCGCGGGGGACTGGCCGCGCTCTGGTGCCTCGGGCTGCTGGGGGGCCTGGCGCGCGTCGCGGGCACGCACTACCGCTACCTGTGGAGGGGCTGCGTCCCGTGCCACCTGGGCCAGGCCGGCTACTCCGGGAACGCCGGGGACCGGAGGCCAGGTGGGCGCCGCGCGGACTCTGCGCGGGGGGCGTGGGGGAGGCGGTACCCTGCTCCGCGCTGGGCTCCCTTTGCTCCGCTTGGGTCCGGCCTGCGCCCGGCCCGGCTGACCGGCTGACGGAGCCGAGGCCGGAGGGAGCAGGGCGGGGGCAGTGCCGCCGGCGGCCCCCTTCCTCTGGGACGGGGCCCCTGCGCCCTGAGCCGTCGACATTCCATCCCCTCTCGGGCCTGGCTGAGGGGGCTGCCGACAGCAGAGTGGTCTTGAGCGGAGGGAAGAATAAAACAGCCCCTTGCATTGGCCTGTGGCACAGGGCGTGCATTTCCCTGGCGCTGGCAGCTCTGGGGGTCAGGCAGGAAGGCAGGCTCAAGAGAGAGTCCTTGGGGTCCCCGGGCAAAGTCTCGGCTTCCAGGGTGCCCAGGGCCTGGGTGGATGTGCAGGCGCTAGCCTTTCTTTCTGTCACCTTTCCGCAAGCCTTGGGAGTGGTCAGCCCAGTGGGCTCCGGGTGAGCTGTGAGGACCCCGGCAGATACACCCCTGTCCTGGCTGCATCCTGCCTCTCCCTGCTCTCCAGATCTGGTACCCACGCTGGGCCACCCTCCCTGTGGGAGGGAGCTCCTCAGAACTTGGAGCTGGTCATCCTCAGGAATGCGAGGTGGGGCGTGGTGAGTCATCAACCGGATCACGGCAGGGGCGGGGGCGCTCCCCTCCAGGCCTTCCCGGCCCTGCGTGTGGCTCTGGGCAGGGCACGCGTCTTCTCGGAGATGCTGGCCCTGCCCAGCTGTCCCTGGGGCAGTCTCTGCGGCCCTCCGTGCCAGGGGACACATCGAGCACTGAGCTGCAGGCCCCTGATGGTGGCCGTCTCCCACCTTCCCTGGCTTTGTCACTCGGCCAGCCGGGTCCCTGGCTGCGTCGCCACAGGGTAGGCAGCCCTCCCACTCTGGCTCAGTCGAGGCCAGGCCGGTGCTGTCACTGAAGCAGCGTGGCACTAAGCGCCGTGAGGTTGTGTAGCATCCCGAGGCCTGGGGCTGTGTGGGGCTGGGCTTCGGGGAACCCCCCACCCCCCACCCCAGGCCTGCCTGGACTTGCAGAGAGGAAAGGATCCCGGCCTGTGGTTGACGGGGCGCCACCTGTGGGCCTGAGGACCCTCTGGCGTGTTTGGGAGGAAAGCAGGACTCTGAACTTGGTAACCATCGGAGCCGAGCTTCCCAGCAGCATCTGGAGGGAACAGGGCTTCAGAAGGGGCTTCTCTGGGTGGTTTCTGCAGGGGCAGCTTGTTTGGCCCTGGCCTGAGCTCCGGGCTTGGGAGCTGCCGTGACTTGATGGGCTCCCGGCCGCGTCGTGATGGGCGTCCCCAGGCACCGCCGGGGAGCCAGCCGGGTCTCAGCCCGGTGATGTGTCACCAGGCTGCTCAAGTCTCCAGCCACACGCGTCAGCTGAGGGCAGCACGGCACCTGTGGGCGATGCTGGAGGCCCCAGGCCCGGCTATTCCTTCCCGTAGCCCGGCTCTGGACCTGCCCGCTCCCGGGCTCCCGGCTCCTCCCACGCAGGTGTGAGCTGCCCCAGACGAGTGTCAGCTGGGCCTCGGGCTGCAGAGGGCAGGGGGTCTGCACCCAGAGGCAGCTTTCGTCCCCTGGCTCCACTGGGTCGGCATGGGAGGTGCGGTGCCTTCGCGCTCTCTTTCGGCCTGGGGGAGGACCCAGGCCCCCTTCTGTGCCACCTGGAGAGTGATGTTCCCTTGGTGGTTCCAAGGCCTTCTGTGTCAATGCTCAGTTGGGGCCCTGCTGCTTGGGGTGCCTCAGGGCACTGATTCCACGGCGGGAATCGCTGCGTGTAGGCCACTTGGCCCGAGAGGGCAGGCCTGCAGGACGGGGCCCAGGGGAGCACGGCCAGCCCCCGGGGAGCACCGGAGATCTTACTGTGGGAGTCAGGAGGCCGGGCTGGCCAGAGTGGACATTTGGAAACCCGGATTTCCAGCATGGGTGGTCTGAGCCTCCCCACCCCACAGTTCCAGAAAAGACCACAGAGGGAATGTTTACATGTGCCCCATGTTTAACTCCTGCAACTGCTGCAACAAATCACCCCAATCTGAGTGGCTTAAAACCATACGAGTCTATTACCTTATGGTTCCAGAGGTCAGAAGTCTGAAATGAGCTAAAGTCTAGGAATTGACAGGCCTGGTTCCTTCCGAGGCTCCAGGGAGAACCTGCTTCCTTGTCCTCCCAGCGTCTAGAGGCACCGCATCCTTCGACACAGCCAGGGGCCGGGTGTCTTCCCATCTCTTTCTCTCTGACCCTCTTGCCCCTTCCTTTAAGGGCCACGTCATGACACAGGACCCCCCTGGATACTCCAGGATCATTGGTCACCTCGCTGTCCTCAACTTAAGCCCACTCGCAAAGTCGCTTTTGCTGGGCCAGGCTCCAGGGATTAGGATGTGGACCTCTGGAGGGCTGACCACACTCTCCTTAAAGACCACTGAGCTGTGGCTCTCAGGGCACAGCCATGGCCACGGCCACGGTCACGGAGTCCGAAGCTCCCGGTGGTTGGAGCGGGCTGAGGACAGCTCTGCTCTGCCCCCACGTGGTCACCTCAGGAGTGGGGCAGGCGGGTTTAGGTAATTGGATCCTGCTTGTGTCCTGGTTATGTCTCTGTGAAGGGGCCCCAGCTGGAGGTCATGTGGCCAAACGCCCCACCACCCTTAAACAGGCTTCCCTTGCCCAGAGAGCTGAAGGGGGAGGCTTCAGATCCTTTGGCCTTGAACTGCCCGCTGTGTCCAGATCCCCCCCCCACCCCGGGCTGACGGCACAAGTGGTGCCCGAAGTGGTGGCTGAGCATCACTGCACCTGCAGGGCCCCTGCTCACAGATTTTGTGGCCCCCCCCCCCCCCAGTGGCAGGTTGCAGATCACCAGGCAGTGCGGCTCCAGGGGCCAGGGAGAGCTTGGGGCTGTGGTCAGCGTGCCAGCCCCTCCCGAGGGGGGCGCCCTGGGAGACGGCTTGGCGGATGTGGGCCTGTGCGTCTTAGCGAAGAGCAGGATTTCTGTCCCCTGGGGTGGAGTCTGAGTGTTCCTGCGCGGGCAGCAGGGGGGGGCCAGAACAGTGGTCACGTGGGCAGGGGGTGTGAGCTGGGGAGGGAGGCCCCGACTGGAGGGGCCCTGCTGGCTGACGGCTGCCTCCTGCCCCTGCGTCCCCCCACGTGGCTCTTCCCAGACTGCCCATCTGGTGTCCTTGTGGCCCACAGGGCTGCTGAGCGGGCCCGAGAGGCTGACGTTGACCAGGGCTCCCAGCGTATCCGACCCGCCCAGGAGCTGCTGGAGGGTGCAGTCCTCAGGGTGGGCTCAGCGCCCCCAGCCAGGTGTCCGAGCGGCTCAGGGGCGTGGTGCCATCCGAGCCTGCCTGTCCCCAGGGTCTGGACTGAGTGAGCATGGAGACAGAGCTGCCGGCCGAGAGCAGGTTTCCAGAAACCAGCGTCCCTGCCTGCCTGCTCACCCAGCACCTGCCTCCGCGGCCACGTCACGGGGTCAGCCTGCCCGAATGACACCTGCCTGCCTGGCAAGGCCGCTCAGGACACCGAGGCCGCCGTCCACCCAGCCCTCAACACACACGTGGCGCACCTACCTCAAAGCTTCACTGAGTGCCAACTGTGTGCCCGGGGCTGTGCCCCCTGGAGGCACTTACCTTTCAGGGACTCTCTCGAAGACAGAGATCTGCGCTCAGAAGGGACGGCGGGGTCTCCAGGGTCTCTGAGCCCCCTTGGGTGGGTGCTGCCCGCCTGCCCTGCCCGATGGCTGTGGGTCTATCCTTCTATCCCCTCCCCGCCCAGCCAGCTCTCCCTCAGCTGTGCCCTGGGTCCCTCTGTGCCCCACCCTCTTTGGGGGCTCTGCTCTGCCCTCCAGCTTCCCATGAATCACCCTGGTTCCGTTCTGAGAGGACTCCAAGAGAGCCTCTCTTGCTCCTCTGTCGTCTGTCTTAGGCAGCCTCAGGGCTCGGCAGGGCCCCGGGGATGTCCCCAGAGTAGATGCGGCTTGTGTGTGGAGCAGAGGCCCTGGCTCTGTGTCGTTTCTGGAGTGCCGGCCGGGCACATTCTGAGCATGGACCGGTGGCGGGGTTTGCATAGCCTGGTGGGCGGGCTCTGGGGTGGCCGGGAGGAGCCCGGCCCCCGTGTGCTGCCTTCGGCGCCCTTCAGAAGTGGGCTCACGTGGCTGGCATTTTAGGGTCGGAGCACCGAAGGTGGGCATTTTCACGGGAACTGGAGGGTGCAGTCGTGGCTTGTACGTGCTTGCGTGAAGCGTCTGTGTGTCTGTCTCCTTGCTTCTGTGGTTAGGGGAGCTGGCTGCTCAGCTGGTGAGGCTGCGTCTGAAAAGTGCGGACTGGCCCGCGGCCCAGGCGTGGGCTCCCGTCCCCGTGCCCGGCACGCTGGGGATGCTCCGTGTCTGCAGCGGCTTCCCGCCTCGGTCTCTGTGTCTCCCGGGCAGTTGTGTCCTTCCTGGCCCTCGCCTCGCACGCAGGTGTCCCGGGCGGCCTGTTCTGACGCCCTCAGTCGCTGCCCAGCCTCCGCTCGAGCCCAGCTTGGTGGACGGGAGCCTGGAGGGAGGGATGAGAGGCGAGGGCAGCCCCAACCTTCTCCACACCTCTGCATTCCTGCAGAAGGAGGTGTGACCCTCCTGGGGTGCATGGGCACAGGTGTCCTGCCCTGGTGGTCGGTGGTCTCAGGTGGGAGGCGTTCTCCCAGAAGCGGAGTGCCAGGGACCTCCACTGGGTCCTGTGCTGGGGTTCTTGCTGGTGGTCTCCTGTCCCCCTGGCATTGGGAGCCCCCCGGGGACCCCAGACAGGTCCTGCGCTCGTTTCCTGGGAACAAAACGGACACAACAGTAGACGTTGGTTCTCTCGCTGTTCCTGGAGGCTGGGAGTCCAGCATCAAGGTCACGGCAGGGCCACGCTCCCTCTGAGACCTCCTGTCCTTGACGTGTCCCCCAGCCTCTCGTGGCTCCCATTGTCCCTCGGCTTGTGGCCACCTCACTCTAACCTCTGCTTCCCCGTGTGTCTCTTGTCAGGACCCCAGTCGCAGGATCTAGGGCCCCCCTCACCCAGTGCGGTCTTGCCTGGATCTTTACTTGCATTTGCATTTTATTTGCGGATAAGGTCACATTCTGAGGCTCCGGATGGATGTGAATTTGGGGGGGCATCTAGTCCCTCTACCCCCGGCCCTCCCTTGGGCTTTTTGTCCCGCAAAGCCTGGGCAAGGGCACCTCACGAGTTACCGGTTTTTTCCTTTGGGGCCCATGGGCCCCAGAGGAGCGGCGGGCACTGGCTGGCACCGTCCCGGGTATTTCTGGATTTGGACTTTGGAAGCGCACTCCACTCCCCCACCGCTCCCCCTGCCCCGCCCAGTCCCCTCTGCAGCCACCGAGTTTCCTCAGTGAGGGGCCCCGACCCCAGGTGGCTGCTGGCTGTTAACCCTTGGCCTTGTGTCCCCGCGCAGATGTGGATGAGTGCCAGGTGCACAATGGCGGCTGCCAGCACAGCTGTGTGAACACGCCAGGCTCCTACGTCTGTGAGTGCAAGCCCGGATTCCGGCTCCACGCGGACGGCAGGACCTGTTTGGGTAAGCGCCCTGCGGCTCCGGGCGCGGCCGGCCCACCCACTTGCTGGCCGCGCCCGCCAGGACAGGGGCTGGGGTCCCTGTACTCAGGGACTGAGAGACCCTCTGGGGTCTGTGTGCTCAGTGGCAGCTCTTACGGCGTCTCCGTCCTGCTGAGTGTGCAGCTCCTGGGGGAGGGAAAGGAGGAGTCCCAAGGACCTGGCTCCCCCTGCTGAGGCTGGGCCCTGGGACGCTGAAGCCGCGTTCCCGGGGCGCCTCTGGGCACCTGGGGAGGAGCCCCTGGGCCCCGATACTGTGGGGCGCCCTCTCTGCAGAAGCCGCAGTGATGGGGACCAACCTCGGGGGCGACTTGGGTGCTTGCTGGGTGTCAGGGGAGGCCTGGTGAGGGCAGGGGCGGCGTGAGACCGCTCTGGGGCCGGTGGGCTGGGGTTCCCGGGCCCAGGTCCCCCCCCCCCCCCCCCCCCCCGCCCCAGCCTTAGGGAGCGTAGGGGGTTGGGCCGTGGCGGGCGGGGTGGGGGGGAGGGGTAGCCAAAAGCAGGGTCCTGACCCTCACTTCCTCAGCACGTTCTTTTCCTGTAGGGAGTAGGCTTGATGGAGTGCCTGGCCGTGGCCTGCTGTCCCTGCGAGCGTGGAGGGCTACTGGGGGGAGGGGACAGAGCCAGGCTCCCGCTGAGGTGGAGGCTGGAGTGGCCGGAGGCTGGTCTGGGGTCGGGCGGCCAGCGCTCACTCCCCACCCTCCTGTGCCCCTCTCCTGGCTGGCTCTGGACGCAGGGGCCGAGGGCACAGGGCTGCTGTGTCTGGGAGGCCACGGGATGGTCGTTCTCGGCGGGGGCTGGGGGCCGGACACCCCTTCTCTCACCCCGGAGACCCAGAGCGGGCCCGGCAGGCTCCCAGCGGCCCCATCCCCGCCTGCCTTACTGCTATGTGGCAGGGCGGCCCGCCAGCCCCGGGGGGGCCCTCCCGGCACTCAGGGCGCATACTCACATGTCCGGGCGCTGCTCCGTGAAGCTTCTCTGGGTCGGGAAGTGGAAACAGATGTGGGAAGTGTTGTAATGTGCTTCCAGACAAATCTGACTAGGGTGCAGTCTCCAGCTGCTGCCCCCCGGCGCTAGGGGGAGGGGGCTTCTGGGAGTCTGCTGGTTCACCCTGGCCCCCCCCAACGTCTGTCCTCACCTTTCCTCCGGGCCGGGTTCTCCCTGGAGAAGGGTGTCCTGGGGGTTGGTCCAGGGTGGGCCGGGCCTGGTGGGTGCCCACTGCCCCCTCCCTGTCGCGGGCTCCCCTGCAAGGGGCCTGGGGCTGGGACCCACCTCCCCAGTCTCTCTAGTCCCCCCGTGTGTGCTGATCGTGGCCTTCAGTGAGGTGCTGGGTGGTGGTGATGCGTGGGCAGCATGCAAAGGGAGGGGGGCCTTCACGGCTGTGGCGGGACAGGCTGTGGCCTTGAGACTGGCCTAGGCTGTTGGCTGCGGGAAGTTCAGGTGGGGCGCCCCTCAGCCTTGCCCTGGCCCCCAGCCCACCCCCTCGCTGCGAGCTGTTCCCAGGAGCCTTTCCTAGGAGTCCCCTCTGCTCCAGGCCCCAGAAGTCTTGATTTGTGACATTTGCTTATTTAAAGGTCCTCTCGGGTCTGATGCCGGGCTCCTGGGCGTGGTCTGCACAGCCCGACCTGAGGCTGCTGGGACCTCTCGGCCCCTGCCCGGCTGCCCCTCACACTGCCCACCGGGCGGGGCAGCTGCGCTTCGTACCCAGGTGGCGGCCGGCCCTCTCCCTGTCGGTGCCGCCCCCTGGGCGCTCCCCGTAGCCGGAGTGGCTCCTTTCTTAGAGGGCATGCGGCCTCTCGCGCTTTCTCTCTTTGGAATCGCCAGCGGGAAATGCGCGCACTGCGCCCCACTTACCTGCACACGCCTGGCTGTCTGGGGTGAACTCTGGGACCTGGTGCATCCCAATGGATACCTGGGAGTCTGGGAGCTGACAGGTTGACAGGCCGGTCCCCATGTCCCCCACGGTGTCTGGGATTGGTGCAGGATTGTCAGACTTGGTCCACTGGGAGTGCCTTTCCTGGGGAGGCCTGGGCTTTGCTGAGAAACTTCCAGAGCGGACAGGCGTCTCCGGGGGGCTTCTTCACAGGCAGAGCGGGAAGTGTTCGTTCTAGGGGCACCTCTCCCTTCTTGCTACGGTGCCCCTTTTGGTTGCCGAGGGACCTGCCCAGGTGCGGCGGTGGCCTTGGGTGGGTGGGCAGGCTGGCCAAGCATCTGAGATCGTGGATGGGTGGCTTCCAGGTGGGGCTCGGGTGGAGGGTGCCACTGGACCCTCTGAGGGCTCTGAGTTGGGGGGGGGGCTGGACTTCTTGCCACCGAGAAGTTGTGGGGCCCTGCCCCCTCTCCTCTGGGGCTCCCGGGGAGGAGCTGGGCCTTGTCTGAGGTTTACAGGGCGCCTTCTGAGCCCAGACCACCCTAGGGCTGTAGCGCAGGATTATGGGAAGCATCAGAATAGGACCCGCACCCCCACCCTGTGCAGCTATGGGACAGGCTGCACAGCTGGAGCACAGCTGCTCTGGAACCCCTCTCCTGGGCTCTGCTGGGATCCTCTGCTGGGGGAGGGGTGCTGGGAGCTCTCCTGGGACTTTGCAGGCTGGCAGGAGACAGCCCCAGGCACCCGCTCCCATCCAGCAGCTGGGAGTAAGAGTTCTAGAGATGCTGGGGGGGTGGGGGGGAAGGCGGGTAGAGAAGACGCCCACAGGGAAATGGCCATCTTTCCTGTGTGCTGGCATCTCTTGGGGTGTTCCACGTCACGGGGCCCTGAGGGACGTGGGAAGTCCTCAAGGGAGGCACACTGGAGAGGGGAGCCTTGAGACACACAAGGGGGGCCTTGAAACCCTTGAGGAACTTGCCTCCGAGGCAGGGAGAGGGCAGGAAATCCCTCCCTCTCAGAAGTTCTGACGGAAACAAAACACAGAAAGGTTTCAGTTCTTAAAGATGAGAATTTGCCAGAACGATTTTGCCAGCAGCCTGAGGCCCCTGAGCACCACCCACTCAGCCTGGCCCCAAGGGAAGCAGCAGGAGCCGGGCGTCTTGGGGCCCTCCATCTCTGGGCTGCCCTCCTGGGTGTGTCCCCCGGGCTCTGGGGTGGGAAGAAAGAGCAGGGCAGGGCCCAGTGCTAGTGCACCCTGAGTGTCACCCTCGGGTCACAGAGCAGGCCTCTTGCCTTTTCCAACTTGGGGCAGCAGGGGCTGGGAGTGCCTTGGTCAGGTGACGTGTTCGGGAAGGCCATTCTCGCTTTTCTGTGACATCTTGCCGAGGGCCCAGCTGCTGGGTGGTTTAACACTTGGCACTGGGAAACCCGCCTCCTCTGCGCGGCTGGGCGCTCTGAGCCAGCAGGACACCTGCCCAGTGGTCCCTTCTGGACCTTGGACGTGGAACTTCCCCTACTCCCCCGCAGCAAGCGATACAGCACAGGGTCCATTTGAGGGACCATGACCTCACTGGCCCAACTAGTATGGGGTCCGTCTGTGTGATACCCCCCCCCCGGTCCTCTGCCCTTGGCCTTTTGGACTACTCACCCCCCACCCACACCAGCCCTCGCACTCCCCACCCTCCTTCACCCGTGTCCCAATGCCCTGACCCGGGTTCCTTCCCCTAGGAGTCACACGGGCCCTGTGGTGCCCACGGTGTGGGGGAGGGTCTCCCCAGCCCTGTGTTTCCTCGGACCTCTGCTGGCCGTGCCCCGTAGTCTCGGGGCTGTCCTTTCCCCACTAGGCCTGGGTCCCTCAGGGAGGGAGCAGCGAGGGCTGCTCAGAGGGGAGGCCCCCTGCCCCCCAGGAGGCCCCGTTGGCAGAACGTGGGGCTGGCGCCAGAGCCACAGGAAGCGGGAAGGTAGAGGGCTCTAGGCTCATTTCCACGCCTCCCTGCAAAGCTCCCTTGCGGCTCCGGGCGTGCTCTCCGGTGCCTCCCAAACCCGAAACAGGCCACCGTTGCAAGAAAGCAGCGTGCCTTCCCAGCCCTGCGGGGCCCCTGGGTCTCAGCGGGGTGGTGGGAAGGGCTTCCCCGCCCCTGAGCCCCCCCAGGAGAGTCCTGGCTTTGGCCGAGCCCAGGGCCCCAGAAGGGCAGCTGCCGGCACTCGGGAGGGACGGGACGGTCACGCTCGAACCCCGGGGGTCGGGAGCGGTGGCCACAGGCCCTGGGCCGACAGGGAAGCAAGGGCGCAAAGACGGGGTGGTGCGGTGGGGAGGGTCGGCGAGTGTGGGCGGCGCAGAATGGAGCGTGGGGCCGGGCATGGGGCCGGGTGGCCTGGGCTGTGCGAACAGCGGCGGATGCACCCCCAGGGGCTGCGGCAGAGCCCGGGTTCACCCCGAGGTGGGCGGCGCGGGGCGGGCAGGCCCTGGCGCCCTGCTCGTGGCTGTCCCTCTCCCGCTGGGACTTGGGAACTGGCCGGTGGGTGTGCGGTCTGTGATGGGGCAGGTCCGGCCCCTGGCACGTGGGTGGTGGCGGCCCCTGGTGGTGGAAGGCGGCAGTGCAGCCCCACCCTGAGATCCTGCGGGGGGGGGGGGGGGTTGCGGGGCCGAAGCCCCCCAGCAGGTACCTCGGTGGGTGTCTTCAGGAGCGGCAGTGCATTTTCTCACAGTTCTGGAGGTGGGCACTTCCTGCTCACGCTGCCGGCCAGCGGGGTCCCGCCTTCCTGGCGGCCTTCTGGCCGTGTCCTGTGGCGGAGGGAGAGACAGAGAGAATCTCGCGTCTCTTCTTACCGGGGGCAACATTTCTGTTGGATCGGGGCCACGCCCTGTGACCTCATGTAACCTTAATTATCTCCACGAAATCTCTGCCTCCAAAGGGAGTCACCCTGGGGGTTAAATTTTAGGGGCACGCGTGTCGATTCGGAGGAACGGAAACATCAATCCCGTCAGGGGCGGCAGGGCCTGCTAACCTCCCGTTTTCTGACCGGTTCTTGGCTCTGCTTCGGGTCTGAGCATGGTCCTGATCTGCGGGGCCGCGCAGGCTGGGGCATGGGTTCCACGGCCGGGTCTCAGTGTGACCTTCACCACCAGCTCCGGGCACCGCCCGTGCCGAAGCGGGCCCATCCCTGAGCAGCACGGCCCCGTGTGTGAGAAAAATCCGCCTCCTCCAGCTTTCTGGGCCTCTGTGGCACAGGGTGTGCCCGAGGCCACTGGGCTTGGCTCCCTCGTGCACACAGCTTGGGAGCACCCGGAACCTTAGCACTGTGTGGCCGGGCAGCGGGAGTCAGGTTCCGGAGGCCAGGAGGCCCCGCGGCGAGCCCCAGCTCCCTCTGCCAAGCCCACCTGCTGGGGATTTGTCCCCTGGCTCACTTGGCGGGGGGGGGGGGGGGGGGCCAGTGCCAGGTCATCCCCGGACTCGTCCTGGGGGCTCTGCCTGTCAAGGGGTCTCCTTTCCACCCCTGCCACAGCCCCCTGGGCCCTCCTTGTGGCCGTGGTACCAGTCCTGTGGGCCGCCCTGCCCTGGGCTCCAAGACCCTGTCTCTGGGCACCTGTCCCACCTGCCAGGAAGGCCTTCTGGCTCCTGTTATGAGTCCCAAGTAGGGAGAGGGCTGGGAGGTGTGCACACAGAGAGCCCAGCAACCGGGCTGGGTCAGGTCGTGCTCGGAAACCTCTGGGTGGTGCCGGTGGCTCAGTCAGTCATAGTGGCTCAGGTGTGGCAGGCAGGGCCGTGGGGGGTCAGTGCAGAGTAAGGTGGCTGGGTGGGGGAGGGGCTTAAGGGCTGACGGACATCAGACAGCGGCTGCCATGCAGGCCTTGGTCTGGCCCAGGTCCCACATCACTGCCACTCCTCGGTGCATGTGGCAGGCAGGTGCTGCCAGGGGACCGAGCCCTCACTGCCACCCTGGTGTCCTCCCCTAGGCTTACTTCCCTAGTGCTGGTTTGGGCCCGATGGGACCCTGGGCAGGGGCTCCCCAGCCGCGTGCCTCACGGGAGGAAGTTGGGTCTCTCATGAGGGCGGTGTTCTGGATTTCTCAAGCACACTGCTCCTGGCAGACAGCGTGGTCCTGGCGTCCTCGGAGCCCTGAGGCCCGGCACCCGGTCTGTGGGGATGCCGTGTCTGCTCCTCCATGCCGCCAGGCCTGCCGCTCCCCCTCCCACAGGCGACGAAAAACGGCCCGGGGTGGGCAGGGGCTGCGCGGGTCCGACAGGGGCCGCGGGCCAGGCCTGTGGGCTGTGCCGGCCACCCGGCCCCTGGCCTGACCGACAGGATAGTGGAAGTGTCTGGGTCTCCACTACCCACAGCCGGCCCGCCGCCTCCTCCAGGGAGCCTCCCAGTCTGCTTGGCCTCTGAACCCCGAACACCCGGGCTCTCAGCGGGGCCCAGTGGTTCGCACTGCGGGCTGGATGGCGCTGGGTAGGTCTGCAGTCCCTGTCTGCACCCAGTCCCCAGACAGGCTGGGGATGTGGAGCCGGAAACAGACCCGCGTCCCGGGCACCCTGTGTATGGACTGAGGAGCAGAGCCAGGCCTGTGAACACCGCAGGAACAGTGTTGCCCTCTCACAGTCCCTGCTTCCGGAACACAGAGCAGAGGAGGGTCCTGGGGGCTCCCTGGAGGAGGCGGTCACGTGATATCCCTGCTCTGCGCCTGATGAGGGTAGGCCCCTCAGCCGGGTCACCCTTCTGGGCTGACCTGGGCTCCTGTCTGTGTGTCCCCAGCCATCAACTCTTGCGCCCTGGGGAATGGCGGCTGCCAGCACGAGTGTGTCCAGCTCACGGTGACCCAGCACCGCTGCCAGTGCCGCCCCGACTTCCAGCTCCAGGAGGACGGGAAACGCTGTGTCCGTGAGTGTGCCGCCAGCCCTCGGGAGAGAGGCTGGACCCCACCGGGGCTCCCATAACCCACAGAGCCACCCGGGGACCCGAAGCCTGAGCCCAGGGCGGGTGCAGGGGCAGATGCTGGGGGGCTGGGGCTGGAAGGGGGCCCTCAGCGGAGGCGACGAGGCATCGTCCAACCCCTGGTGGGCACTGGAGAGGAAGCCCCTCAGGCTGTGCTCTGGGAGCATGGGGGAGGGAGTCCCTTAGGCTGTGCTCTGGGAGCACTGGGGAGGGAGCCCCTGGGCTGTGTTCTGGGAGCACTGGGGAGGGAGGCCCTGGGCTGTGCTCTGGGAGCACTGGGGAGGGAGCCCCTGGGCTGTGCTCTGGGAGCCCTATGGAGGAAGCCTCCTAGGCTGTGCTCTGGGAGCACGGGGGAGGGAGTCCCTAGGCTGTGCTCTGGGAGCACGGAGGAGGAAGCCCCTAGGCTGTGCTCTGGGAGCCCTCCCAGGAGGGAGCCCCTGGGCTGTGCTCTGGGAGCACTGAGGAAGGGGCCCCCTAGGCTGTGTTCTGGGAGCATTGAGAAGGAAGTCCCTTAGGCTGTGCTCTGGGAGCACGGAGGAGGGAGCCCCTAGGCTGTGCTCTGGGAGCATTGAGGAGGGAGCCCCTAGGCTGTGCTCTGGGAGCACAGGGAGTGAGCCCCCTAGGCTGTGCTCTGGGATCGTGCATCTGTTGGGAGCAGGAAGGCCAGGACGGGGCACGTGGGGGACGATGGGAAGGGCATCTGTGTGTTGGCCCTGGGCTTTGTGTGGGCAGGTGGGACCCAGGCCCCGGCCCTCGGGTGGAAGAGGTGGACAGGGCGCCACCTGGCATCTCGCCCTGGGGTCTCAGGGCTGCCTGCCACGGGGAGAGGAGCCTCCCTGATGGAGGTGGTGGGGGCAGGCCCGGGGGCCCCAAGATGTGGAAACTGGGGGGGCGGGACGCTCGGATGGGGCAGGTACTGCGAGAGCACAACCCCCACTTGGCCTCCTGGGTCCCAGGCCAGGAGTGAGGGTGGGTCTGAGGCCAAGCAGCGGGGGCACAGCTGCATGGGGTCGCTGGGTGGGGGGCAGCTCGGCTCCCACTAGAAGGCTCAGGAGGAGCTGGCCGGCACCCAGTCTTCTCTGGAGTCTTCTCGGGGTGTCTCGGGGGCTCCCGCATCTGTGAGAGGGAGCCCCCCCACCCAGCCTGGTGCCCTGGGGGAGCTCACGAGAGGCCCGGGACTGTCACTGCAGGGAGAAACCCGTGCGCGGACCGGAACGGCGGCTGCGCTCACACGTGCCAGGTGCGCCGGGGGCTCGCCCACTGTGAATGCCACGCGGGCTACCTGCTGGGGGCGGACCGCAGGTCCTGCGAAGGTACGATGCCCCATCCCGGGGTGAGCCAGCCTCTGCACCCCACCTCGCGCGGGGGATGGGCGGGGGCAGGGACACACTGGGCAGAAGCAGGTGGGAGACCTCGGGTTGTGTTCTTAGTCCTTATTTTATTTTTTAAATGTTCTATTTATTGATTCTGGGGGAGAGAGGGAGACTGAGAGCAGGGGAGGGGCAGAGAGCGAGGGGGAGAGAGTCCGAGGCAGGCTCCAGGCTCCACGCTGCAGCACAGAGCCGACGCGGGGCTCGATCCCACAAACCGTGAGCTCCTGACCTGAGCTGAAATCAGGAGTGAGATGTTTAACCGACTGAGCCAGCCAGGCGCCCCTTGTGTTTTTATTTTTTAAATAGTTCCCATATTAGCTAAGTAGTACACGGTCGTCAGGGAAACAGAAGAGAGATCACGAAGAGAAAGGGAGGGAGGTCACCAGAGCCCGGGTGGCGTCTCCGAGGCCGGCTTCTGGATGTCTCCACGGTTTGTTGGGCCGGCGCCCTCGGAATCGTCCCCGGTCCCTGGTCCCCGGTCCCAGACGAAGCTGCCCTTCATCCCTGGCTGCAGGGGTGTGTGCTGAGTGGCCTGGGGCGTCCGTTACCCCATCACAGGAGTTTGGGGCGTGCCCCCTCCTCCCCGTGCACACGGCTCTGGGGACGGGTCTGTGCGTGTCCCCCTGTAACCCTCAGGGTGAGTCTGTGAGGCGATGCGGTGTGTCCAGGGCAGGCAGCGAGCTTTTCCCCGGGCGTCCGAGAGACGTGCCCCCCACGGCACCAACACCAGGACCCGGTGTCTCGGGCGTCATCGCCCTGCCGCTCTGCGTGTGGGCGTCTCAGCAGGACATGGGGCTGAGGGGCCCCTTCACCCCAAGGCTCCCCTCCCTCCCCCACACACTGGGGGCTGTGCATCCCAGGCCGGCAGCCCAGGGGCCTCCTCCTCGATCTCTCCCATCCAGATGTGGACGAATGTGCCACAGGGCAGGCGCGGTGTGCCCACGGCTGCCTCAACACCCGGGGGTCCTATAAGTGCGTGTGCCACCCCGGCTACGAGCTGGGCGCTGATGGCCGACAGTGCTACCGTGAGTAGACGGTGGGCGGGCATCGGCCTCAGGGGGTGTGGAGGGGCCTGGGGGGGGGCTGCAGGGGGTCAGGGAGGACCGTGCCAGGCGGGAGCGGATCACCAGACCCCCGTCCCCGGTGGCGGGTGTCACTGCAGGGATCGAGATGGAGATCGTGAACAGCTGTGAGGCCGGCAACGGGGGCTGCTCCCACGGCTGCAGCCACAGCAGCGCGGGGCCCCTGTGCAGCTGCCCCCGCGGCTACGAGCTGGACCAGGACCAGAAGACGTGCATCGGTGCGCGGGCTCCCCGCACACGCCCCCGGTCTGCGCACTGCTGGCTGCCGTGACTCGGCATGCCCCCGTGCCCCCCTCCGTCCTGCTCGCTCTGCCCCGGGCCGGGGGTGGTGAGGGCGGGCCTGGGAAAGGCGGTACTGGGCCCCCTCGGCCCCCGTCCGCTCGGTCACTTGGTTAAGCGCCCCCCTGCCCCCCGTGCCGCCAGGTGGACTCCTCACCCCCACTGCGGCCCCCAGTCTGGCCCCCACAGCCGGCGGGGTGGCCCTGGGGCCGGGGCACGTGTCCCGTGTGTGTGTGTGCGCGTGCGCGTGCAAGGCCGGGGAGGTGCGTGGGTGCGTGTGACCGCGTGCAGGGGTGCGTGCAGGCGGTGCCAGCGGCCCTGTGTGCGCCCTGCAGACGTGGACGACTGTGCGGACTCGCCGTGCTGTCAGCAGGTCTGCAGCAACAGCCCCGGCGGGTACGAGTGTGGCTGCTATGCAGGCTACCGGCTCAGCGCCGACGGCTGTGGCTGCGAGGGTGAGCCGGGGGCCGCTGGGGGGCCGGGGCGGGACCGGGGGGGACCCCCCAAGGGGGACCCGGGTTTGGCTGCCCTGCCTGCCGTCCCCACCCTCGGCCAGCCGTGTCCCGCTCCCGGGCTGCGCGCCCCCGCCTGCTCCTGGCCCGGCCTCCCCCCCGGGCAGGCGTCCGCTGTCCCCCTGACGCTAGAGGTGGGGGGACGGCTGTGGCACAGTCATCCTCCGTCACGCATGCCCCGACCTCAGTCCGGTGGGCGGAGCCGGGGGTGGGCGGACCCCGAGGCCCCCCGGGACAGGCCCAGCAGCCCCGGGTTTGCCCGCAGATGTGGACGAGTGCGCGTCCGGCCGCGGCGGCTGTGAGCACCACTGCACCAACCTGGCCGGCTCCTTCCAGTGCTCCTGTGAGGCCGGCTTCCGGCTGGACGAGGACCGTCGAGGCTGTGCCCGTGAGTCCCTGCCCGTCACCGCAGGGACCCTGCCTTCTAGGCACCTGTCCCTTATGCCCCCATGCGCCCCCGTCCTGGCCAGGTAGAGCCCACCTCAGTCCTGCCTCTGGCTGTGGGACAAGCTGGGGGCAGCGGTGTCGGGGAAGGGGCTGGTCAGACAGGCCTCCACCAGGGCAGGGGTTTGCCCAGGGGTCCGGGGTGGTCCAGTTCCTGCCCTGCCCCGGTGAGAGAGGGACCGAGGACGGCGTCCAAGAGAAGAGACCGCCCCTGACCCCCGCCCCCCCCCCCCCCCCCCCCGCTGCCCCTGCTGCACCTGGTCAGGAGTACAGCTGGGACGTCCCCTTGCCATCGAGCTGAGGCAGGGTGCAGCAGGGGCTATAGGTGGGGCCCCAGGGGGTGGGAGCTGCCTCTGGGCACTGAGGGGCGGGGGAGTCCGGGACGGGAGGGTGGCAGGGGCTAAGGGGCTTTTGTGCCCCCGCCAGCCCTGGAGGTACCCGAGGCGGACCTGGACGGCCAGCTGCCCTTCGTGCGGCCCCTCCCACACGTCGCGGTGCTCCAGGACGAGCTGCCCCACCTCTTCCAAGATGACTACGTGGGGGCCCAGGAGGAGGCAGCAGCGGTGGAGGCCCGGGGCGAGCACACGCTGCTGGAGAAGTTCGGTGCGGGCGGGCCCAGCCGTGGGGGCTCTGCTGTCGGGGACGGCGGCCCAGCCGCCACCCGCCCTGGGGTCTCGTTTGCACAGTGTGGTGGGGGGCGGGGGTGCTGAGCCTGGCCGGACCACGTGGGCCCTGACCTCTCTCTGCCCGTCTGCCCCCAGTGTGCCTGGACGCCTCCTTCGGCCAGGACTGCAGTCTCACCTGTGATGACTGCAGGAACGGGGCCACCTGCCTCCCGGGCCTGGACGGCTGTGACTGCCCTGAGGGCTGGACCGGGCTCATCTGCAATGAGAGTGAGGCCTCGGGGGCGGGGTCCTGCGGGCAGCCACCCTGGGCCGGGGGAGGGGGGTTGGTCCCCGGGGCCTACCCGTTGCCGCGTTCCCTCCAGGTGCAGCGTCCGGCCAGGCGCTGCTCTAGGTGCCGGGGGGCCTCGGGGACTGGCAGGGGCAAGCGGGCCGGCAGCCCAGGCGGCAGGGGGTCTGACGGGGTGCCGCCGGTGGGCGGGACCAGCCACGACCCAGGGCGCACAGCGAGTTGGTACTGGAAGTACCTTTGAGACCTGCGGTCCCAGCCCCCACCCAGTGACCAGCCCCTCTCAGGTGCACGTGGGTGGGCGGTCTCAGGGCCGTGGTGACTGTCCCCGAGGGTTTGCCTGCTGAGAGCACCGCAGGGGAGGTGCACGTAGTGGGGTTTAGAGGGAGGGAGTGTGGTGATTGATTAGTGATGTCTGCCGTGTGTCGTGGCCGGGCCCGGGGCACAGGTGCTTCGGAACTGGGGGGCTCACACCCCGGGAGGCGCCTCGGTGTCTCCAGAGGGGCTCCTGGGGCCACAGTGCTTCTGTGGCCGGTGACCCTGGTGCGTTGCTGTCACCGCCCGCAGCTTGTCCCCCAGACACATTTGGGAGGAACTGTAGCTCGTCCTGCAGCTGTCAGAACGGGGGGACCTGCCACCCCGCGACGGGGGCCTGCCGCTGCCCCCCTGGCGTCTCTGGAGCCCACTGTGAGGACGGTGGGTGCAGCCCTCCTGGGGTGGAGGGGATGGGACACGGCCTCCCAGCTGGCCTCCCGGCTTTCTCTTAGCCACCTGCCTCCCGCGGGAGTGGGGAGTGGGGAGTGGGGAAGGCGGCTGTGTGGATGCGAGCTTTGCCTGGGGCCCAACTAGAGCTGATGGTGAAGACTTGGCAGGAAAACAGCCCCTTCAGAATGGGTTCCCCTGGAAGATAGTGAGCTGTCCGTTCCTGGAAGCATTCAAGCAGACTTCTGGTGGCTTAGTGGGATTTGCACGAGGGAACGTGCCTGGGCCCATCATTGCATGGGACGACGCTAACGTCCTTCCTAACTGTGAAGCATCAACATTTTTGAAGGAATTCGAGAGTCTATATAAATCAGCTTCCAAAAACACTTTGCCTTTAAGTCTGCAGGCCTTTAAAATTCTGCCTCTTTTGCCGCAGAACGTAGCTAGTGCATGAACTTCCTGCCTTAGTAAGGGGGGTAGTTTTAGTCACTGAAAGCCATCCCTGGGGCTTTGCCCCCCCCCCCCCCCCCATTCTAGGCTTCAGGGCGTGTGTGGGCCCTGAACAGACCCACGGGGCTCCTGGCACGTGAACGGCTCACATTGTTTGCTTTTGCTTGTGGCGTGGTGTGGCGTGGTTCCCCAGAGACCTGGGCCTCTGCTGGGGTCCTGTGGGGAGAGTGCACCAGTCCTGGGAGAGGCTGGCAGGCCAGTCCTCGGGCGGGAGGGCTCTGCGGCCCCCGCATAAGTTTCCTGGACTCCGGGCGCTCCAGGGCCCGGGGCTGCATCCCTCTAGCCTCTGCCTCTGTCTTCCCATCTCCAGCTTTCCTCTCCTTTCCCTTTTAAGAACACTCAGGGGATTAGGCCACTTGGATAACCAAGGGGGGGTTCTCACCTGCAGATCCTGGGGATTTAGACAGCCGGTTGGGGCTGTGTGTCCCTCCTACCCTGAGGGCCAGAGGTTAGGCTAGGTGACCACCGAGGGACGGAAGTCAGGATGCTGTAGATGTGGATGGGGCATAGGAGATCGGGGGAGTCTCTGTGCATCCCACGCACATGCTGAAGAATGTCCTTGGCTTTGCACCCCGGGCCATCCTCCAGGCCACAGATGCTGGGGAGACGGGCCAGCCAGGGCAGATGGCCATACGTATGGCTCATCTTGTGTCTGCCCTGTCCTCATGGTGCCCTTGCCTGCCCCCCGGGCCCCTCCCTGTCTGGGGTGCAGAGTCCTCTGACTGCTGGTGGCACCAGAGCCCTCTGCCCCAGCGGCCCGGGCCACTCCTAGCTCCTGTGCTAGGCACTGGGGCCCCCGGGAGCGTCTCCACGGCCCGAGGGCATGTCTGGGGGTCACTCAGCAGGCCCTGCCTCCCCCAGGCTGCCCCAAGGGCTTCTACGGCAAGCAGTGCCACAAGAAGTGCCACTGTGCCAATCGTGGCCGGTGCCACCGCCTCTATGGGGCCTGCCTCTGCGACCCGGGGCTCTACGGCCGTTTCTGCCACCTGGGTGAGTCCCCTGTCCTGGCTGCCTGCGCCCAAGGGGATGGCCGAGGGTTCCTTCTGTGCCTTGCTGCCCGTGCTGAGGCTTGGGTGTGGCGTCACCACCTGCAGATGACGATGCCGGGCTGGCGAGGCCCCCCCTGGCTGGGATGTGGGGTCCGCCCCCGGGGCTGTGGGCTCAGAGCCTCGTCCTCTGAACTGCGCTGGCCTTCAGGGTGTCTCCCGTTACCTCCCGGCCCCACCCAGGCTAGTGGGTGGGCTGGCTTCCCTCTGAACGGGGCACGGGCTCACCTTGGCTTTTGGGGTTCCCTGGCAGCCAGGGGGAGTCCTGAGTCCCCAGCGGGGCCACCCCTCCCTGGTGGGCCATGGAGCAAAGGTGGGTGACGATGAGCCGACCTCACCTGGGAGCTCTCCACGTTCCCCTGTAGAAGGATCATTTAAAGGGGAGGAACCGGGAGTCCGAGGGTCTCCCTGCTGGGAAGTGGTGGGACCCCGGGCACGCGCCCACACTCTGCCGAGACCGTCTCTCATCTATACAACGGGCACGCGGGTCGCAGCCCCCTGGGACACCAGCGGCTGGGAGGGCAGGACCGCCCTGCGTGGCTCCCGGGGACGCGTGTCAGTGAGCGGGAGCTGGAGAGCTGGGACCCAGGAGGGGCCGGCCTGTGCAGGTGGCCAGGCTCTCACGTGGGCTCTGTGGCTGCAGCCTGTCCTCCGTGGGCCTTCGGGCCGGGCTGCTCGGAGGAGTGTCAGTGCGAGCAGCGGAACACGCTTGCGTGTGACCGGAGAGACGGCAGCTGTTCCTGCAAAGCGGGCTTCAGGGGTGAGCGGTGTCAGGACGGTGAGTGCAGGGGGTGCGGAGGGGTGGGGGGAAGGGCCCCAGCCTGGCCGACCCTGCAGGCCCCTCTCTCCTTGCCCCCCTGCAGAGTGCGAGCCAGGCTTCTTCGGGCCGGGGTGCCTGCAGGCATGTGCCTGTCCTCAGGGCGTGGCCTGTGACCCCGTCAGCGGCCGGTGTGGGAAGCAGTGTCCCGCCGGCTACTGGGGGAAGGACTGTGACCAAGGTCAGTGGCCAGCCCGAGGGGCGCCCAGGGTCGGGTGGGGTGGGGGTCACCTGCCTGCGCCGGGGAACCGGGCCCCAGAAGTGACGGGAGCAGGAGGTGGAGTGAAGCCGCCAGCCTGGCCCCGTGGCACTTGCACCTGCCGTGGCCCCGCCCTGGTCATGCAGGGGTGACTCGGCACTGGTCTGCTGGTCCCGGTGCACCTGTCAGGGCTGCTGGGGCAGGAGTAAGTCTGTGCTTGGGGCCTGGCCCAGGGAAGGGGTCTGCCCCCCCACTGGTCAGCTAGAACGTGCTCAGTGTGCTGGGGGCTCCATCCCGGTGGGTCTAAGCCTGGGGGACCCGGGGCAGCTCTCTTGCGGTGGGTCTGAGCCTGTGGGACCCGGGGCAGCTCCCTCACGGTGGGTCTGAGTCTGGGGGACCCAGAGCAGCTCTGTCCCAGTGGGTCTGAGTGTGGGACCCGGGACAGCTCCGTCCTGGTGGGTCTGAGTCTGGGGGACCCGGGGCAGCTCCGTCCCAGTGGGTCTGAGTGTGGGACCTGGGACAGCTCCGTCCTGGTGGGTCTGAGTCTGGGGGACCCGGGGCAGCTCCCTCACGGTGGGTCTGAGTGCGGGACCCTGGCAGCTGCTCCTGCAGGGGCGACTTGAAGCACAGTGTTGGGCTGGAAGTGCAGCGTGGTGACAGAAGGCCCCCCGCACGGCTGCCCTGGCCACGCGGTGAAGGACATGGGCAGAGCGGTGGGCGAGGCTGGAGGCCCCTCTGGTGCTCACACGCCGCAGGCAGATGAGGAGGAAGAAAACCCCCCGCGTGGGTCCTGGGGCTGCCCAGCCCTACTCGTGGGGTGTGGACAAGTGGGGACCTTCCAGAGCACACGGTGTGAGCACTGTTTGCACCTGTTGGCCCAAGTGGATGGGAACTGCCCGGCCTGAGCGGTCCACTGGTGTGAGCATTCTTTGAGGGGGGGGGGGGGACTGGCTGGCTCGAGCTCCCCCTAGTCTTGGCCTGTCCCGTCCCGGGAACAAGGAGGGGATTGGAGGCCACTACCCAGCCTGAGATGAGTCAGTGTCTCCCTGTGCACCAGGCCAGGTCGCTCTAGTGGGGTGGTCCTAGAGGCCAAGGTGATGATCTCGCAGAGCTCTCGGGTCCCAGGGGTCCAGGAGGAGTGTGTGGGGGGCTGGGAACCCAGCCTGGACCCCCAACCCCCTGTGCACCCCAAGGGGCTCTGCGGTGTCTGGAGGTCTTTAGTAGCTGCACACATCTGCTCTCCTGTCCTACAAGCCCCGGCAGAGCTCAGCGAGTCACAGACTTGCCTTGGGGACCCCTGACTCTTCTCTCTGCCTCCCCCCACCCCACCGGACACTCACGGGAGTGCTTGTGAGCACAGCACACACTTGGTTAGCTGCCCCAGGGAGGGGCAGGAGGTCTCTCCGGACACCGGACACCGTCACCTGGAGCCCTTCTCTGCTGGGTTTCCTTGTTTCTTTCCCTTTTCTCTTTGATAGTTTCTTGCGCCCTAAGGATGCAGCACAGGAAATGCCATGCATATTTTTTGGGGAGTGATGGGCTCCCCACTCCTGTCGGGTCTGGAGAGATTTACCACCCCAAATGCGTGTCTGCCGGGCCCCCTGAGGCCCCACGGGACAGCTTCAGCTGGTGCCGTCACCGGCCTCCGTCCCCTGGTCCCCACTGCGCGGCTGCCCGTGTGCGCCTCCGGTCCTGCTCAGGTGCCCTTGCCCCGGGACGGGGGAGGCGGGTGCGCGCCCCGCCCAGGACGGGCCCTCAGGACAAGGGTCCGCAGATGTGTCCTCAGTCCCAGAGCCCCCTCCAGGGACTCCACCCACCCCTCCGCCTCTCTGCCCCAGGGCAGGGTGCTTGCTCTCCACTCCCCCAAGGGTACTTTTTGATTCCTTGGGCGTGGAGCTCGGCCCCACAGCCCCCGTCCCCTCCAGGGGCTGCGCCCTCCTTCCTGGGCCTGCCAGAACTTTCCTGCGGCAAGGGGCAGAGCTGCGGGGGGGCCCAGGGTTACTGTGGGGTGTGGGGGGAGGCCGTGCCCAGGCTGGTCGGAGGTTTAGGGCGCCCTGGGCTCTGCGTGTTCTCTTGGGGAGGGCGCAGAGGCTCCCTGCACCTGCACCCGCAGAGCCCGGCGTCTTCGCCCCTCAGCAGGCTTTCTCTCCCTGGTCTTGGCTCTTCCCCCAGGGTCTTGCTGCCCATCTGCTGGGCAGAGGAGGAGGGGGCCCCAGGACTCTGGGAGGCCCTCCCCCCACCCTTCTAATGTGTCTGGCTCCCACGGTAACCCCCATCCTGTGGGGAGAGGGCCACAGCGGGGGGTAAAGTGGTGTGTGTAGACCCCCGCCTCACCCCAGCCCGTACTCTTTGGGGATCTGAGACGGGGCCACGCCTGTCCTGGGCTTCCTGGCTGGCGGGGAGGGGGGAGGAAGGAGGGCAGAACTGCCTCCGGCTCCAGTGTGCTTGGGCGCCCGCCCGCAGAGTCCTCCCTGCGCCCCCTGCCCCCCCCCACCCCGTGCACGGTCAGCCCAAGCAGGACCCTCCCTGCCGGCGTGCTCCGCGCCCTGCCTGTTCCTATGACCACCATGGTCACCCAGGGGACTCTGGCTGTGTCCAGCGGCCCCACTGGGGTCGGGGGTTGCCGAGGCCCCACCTACCTGTTCCTTCCTGCAGAGTGCCCGGAGGGGACGTTCGGTGTGAACTGCTCGGGCTCCTGCTCCTGTGGGGGGGCACCCTGCGACCGGGTCACGGGGCAATGCCAGTGCCCTCCAGGGAGGACTGGGGACGACTGTGGGGCAGGTGAGTGGTAGCAGTGTCCTGAGATCCCCTCCCCCCTGCGCTGCATAAGGCTGGGTGGTCCCAGCCCGGACCGTGTTTGGGGACCCCAGCCCCAACTGCATTTGGGGACCCCCAGCCCTGGCCCCCGCCCCGGAGGCCTGCAGACCCCGGCCCCATCCTCAGCAGCTGAGACCCCACGCTGAGTCACGCTTGGGTCTGGGGGCGGGGACCGAGCTGACCTACGTGCACCAGGAGCCCGTCAGCCACGGCGACGGACCGGCCAGCCGAGCCGCCTGCCCTCCCTGCGGGCGGAGCTGTGCCCTCTGGGCTGCCGGCTTATGGGGGTCTCCCAGCCTCTCTGATGCACTCCCCGTTTTGCCTGTTGAGCTGTCCTGGGGCAGGGGCTCCTCTTTGGGGGTGGTCCTCTGCAGCCCGCAGCCCAAGGAGGGGCCGGGGGCTCCCATGACCCGTTCCTCTCCCTCCCCTGGGCCGGCTCAGTTGGTGCCACCGCTAGGCTGGGACACAGGGTCGGTACCGTGCTCCCCCGGGCCAGCAAGGCCCCCCGGGGAGACTGACTGGCTGTGGTGGGGGGGGGGGGGGGGGATTGTCCCGAAGGCCGCTGGGGGCTGGGCTGTCAGGAGATCTGCCCCGCGTGTGAGCACGGTGCCGTCTGCGAGCCCGGGACCGGAGCCTGCCTGTGCCGCCCCGGCTACACGGGCAGCCGCTGCCAGGACGGTGAGTCCCATGTCCCCCCGACCTCAGACCCTAGCCCGGGCGGCCCCACCCACCGCTCACGCTTCCTCGTCCTGCAGCGTGCCCGGCGGGCTGGTTTGGGCCCGGCTGCCAGATGAGGTGCTCCTGTGCCAATGACGGGCACTGCCACCCGGTGACCGGACGTTGCAGCTGTGCCCCCGGGTGGACCGGCCTCAGCTGCCAGAGAGGTGTGTGGGCCCGGGGCCGGGGGGGGGGGGGGGGGGGGGCGAGGAGGAGACGGGATGCTCGCGGGTTCTGCCGAGCCTGTGCGGGCTGACCCGGGTTGTGTTGCAGCCTGCGACAGCGGCCACTGGGGACCCAACTGCAGCCACACCTGCAGCTGCAGTGTAGGCCACGGGAGTTGCGATGCGGTCAGCGGCCTGTGTGCGTGTGAGGCCGGCTACGCGGGCCCGCGGTGCGAGCAGCGTGAGTCCTGGCCCGCCCACAGCCGTGCTCCCACGCGTGTGCACGCACGCACGCAAGTGCTGGGGGCCCTAGTCCTGGGACAGGCAGGGGTCCCCTCCCCCAGCTCCCCCTGCCCCCCAGCTCCCCCTGCCCCCCAGCTCCCCCTGCCCCCCAGCTCCCCCTGCCCCCCCAGCTCCCCCTGCCCCCCAGCTCCCCCTGCCCCCCAGCTCCCCCTGCCCCCCAGCTCCCCCTGCCCCCCAGCTCCCCCTGCCCCCCCAGCTCCCCCTGCCCCCCAGCTCCCCCTGCCCCCCCAGCTCCCCCTGCCCCCCAGCTCCCCCTGCCCCCCCAGCTCCCCCTGCCCCCCAGCTCCCCCTGCCCCCCCAGGCTCCCCCTGCCCCCCAGCTCCCCCTGCCCCCCGCTCCCCCTGCCCCCCCGCCCCCCCTGCCCCCCCAGCTCCCCCTGCCCCCCAGCTCCCCCTGCCCCCCCAGCTCCCCCTGCCCCCCCAGCTCCCCCTGCCCCCCAGCTCCCCCTGCCCCCCCCCCAGCTCCCCCTGCCCCCCAGCTCCCCCTGCCCCCCCAGCTCCCCCTGCCCCCCAGCTCCCCCTGCCCCCCCCGCTCCCCCTGCCCCCCCAGCTCCCCCTGCCCTGCTGGGCCCAGGCAGCCCCCATGTACCTGGGCCTGAGATACAGGCACACTTGGAGCAGTAGATCAGGGAGAGGTGGGGTCTGTTGCACCCCACGGGGCACCCGGAGGAGGGGGGGACCAAGGGCCACGACCTTCTGCGTGTGCCCCCCTACAGCTGGGGCCAGGGGGTCCAAAGTCATGCCTGGGGCTCCTCTCCCGGGGGCTCAGTCCTTAGCTGGCTGGGCAGGGAGGGGGTGGAGGCAGGTAGATGAGCCCCTGGGGACTGCCCCGCGGTCCCGTCCCCCAGCTCGGATGGCAGAGGCACAGGCAGGTGTCTGTCAGTGTCTCCCCACCTCCGGCTGACGCTGGGCGGGGGCTGCACGGCTCAGGGTGTCCCCAGGGCTACTTCGGGCCGGGCTGCGGGCGGCGGTGTCAGTGTGAGCACGGGGCAGCTTGTGACCACGTCAGCGGGGCTTGCACCTGCCCGGCCGGCTGGAGGGGAACCTTCTGTGAACGTGGTGAGCTGGGCCGTGGGCCGGGGCTGGCGGTGGGCCCCGTTTCCTGGCTGTCTCCCATCACCGCCCGCTCTCGGCAGCCTGCCCGGCGGGCTTCTTTGGACTGGATTGCCGTGGCGTCTGTGACTGTGTCGCCGGAGCCTCCTGTGACTCCGTGAGCGGCTCCTGCCTCTGCCCCGCCGGCCGCCGGGGCCCCCGCTGTGCCCAGGGTACGAGAGGCCCAGGCGGCCCCGGGGGCTACGGGAGGGGGGCCGGGTCCACCGAGCGAGACTCGCGTCTAGGGCCTCTTCCTGGGTGTTCGACGCTGCCCGGTGGCCACCTGGGAAACGCTGCCTTTGCCCACAAGGGCCAGCATGTTGGTCTCTGTGGCCACCCTGCCTGTGCCCAGCTGCCCCGGATCTGCTGCAGCCCCTGCCAGGGCCGCTCCCCAGGCCCCTGACTGTCCCCTGTCCTGCAGCCTGCCCAGCCCACTCCTACGGACACAACTGCAGCCAAGCCTGCACCTGCTTCAACGGGGCCTCCTGTGACCCTGTCCACGGACGGTGCCGCTGTGGCCCTGGCTGGATGGGTTCCACTTGCCTGGAGGGTAAGCCCTCCCGAGGAGGGGTCCTTCAGGAGCAAACAGTCCCACCCCGGGGAGTCTGGAACCAAGGATTGTGTCAGCCCTTCGATGAGCCGTGCAGGGTCACGTGGGCATGGGATGCCGGTGACGCGGGTTTCACCGGGAGCGACGGGCAGGGAGGACCGGGGCCTGTCACACCCCCACGGGGCCCACGGCACCTGGGGGCGGCAGGGGGGTGCCGGGCCCCCCCCCCCCCCGAGGTGGGTTGGGGGCCCGGGGTGGCCTGGGGCAGGTTATCTTACATGCAGCCCTGGGGGAGGTCCTCCCTACAGAGCCTGGTGTTGGGTTTTGGGGTGGCTGGAAATCACAGAACCACCAGGGCCAGCCCTCGACAGGGGAGAGGCGTTGGCCCTGCTGGGCTGACTGGTGGGGTGCTGCCCCCCCCCCCCCCCAGCCTGCCCCTCAGGCCTCTACGGCGAGAACTGTCAACATTCCTGCCTTTGCCAGCACGGGGGCACCTGTGACCCTGTCTCAGGCCACTGCACGTGCCCAGAGGGCTGGGGTGGCCCAGCCTGTGAGGAGGGTGAGCACGGGTCAGGCGGTAGAGGAGGAGGAGGGACCTGGGGTCCGGGGTGGGTGCCCCGAGTGTCCCGGCATGCCCCCCGCCCCACCTCCTTGGGCAGAGGCGGCTTCCTGCTGCTGGGGGCTGTGGCCCAGACCTGTAGTGTGACCAGCCCCAGGCACCTCTCCTTCTCGACGTGGGGTGCAAGGTCCTGGGCGGGGTGGGGGTCTCCTGGGCATGGGGGGCACAGGGCACTCCCGGAGCCCCGTACCCTGCAGAATGTCTCCCGGGACGCTTCGGGGCCAGTTGCCAACACAGCTGCAGGTGCCTCAACGGTGGCCTCTGTGACCGGTACTCAGGCCGCTGCCTCTGCCCAGCTGGCTGGACCGGGGACGAGTGTCAGAGCCGTGAGTGGGCCAGATTGGGGGCCAGTTGGGGGAAGTCCGGGGGTCCCTCTGGGCCCATCAGGGGCTGGCCTCAGCCTCCCTGCAGGGTGGAGGGCCCGGTGAGGGGTTTCTTGGCAGGTGGGGGCAGGGGCGGCTGTCTGAGCTCCCAGGGGTCTCCTGTGGGAGGGCTGGGGGGGCCCCGCTTGAACCCCCGGAGCCCGACCCAGCCCTCTGCCTGCAGCCTGTGCCGAAGGCACGTTTGGGGCTCACTGCGAGGAGCGCTGTGCCTGCCGGCGGGGAGCCACCTGTCACCACGTCACGGGGGCCTGCCTCTGCCCCCCGGGATGGAGGGGCTCGCAGTGTGAGAACGGTGAGCCCCTCGGCGCCGCCGCACCCGGGGGCCCCGCTGCTCGGGTGGGGGTGGGCCCTGACGCCGTGCCCCCTCCCCCCCCACCGGCGCGGCCCGCGCCGGCCCTGGGGCTCCCTGCCACCCCAGCACATGGCTTCCCGCAGCCTGCCCGCGTGGCCGGTTCGGAAAGGACTGTGGCCAGCGCTGCCAGTGCCCGCCGGGCGCCGCCTGCCACCACGTCACCGGGGAGTGTCGCTGTCCAGCGGGCCTCACGGGGCCCAGCTGCGAGCAGGGTAGGTGACACCGCCCGGGCGGGCACGGGGCTGTGCGTCCCCCTGGAGCGGCACCCCCACGGTGGGGGGGGGGGGCTCCGCAGGGGGGCGGCTCTGGGGCGGACGGAGGGGGCTCCCGAGCCGGGCCGGGACCGACCTCCGCCTGCGCCGCAGCCTGCCCGCCAGGCACCTTTGGGGAGCGCTGTGGGCAGAAGTGCCGTTGTCCCAGCGAGAACCAGACCTGCCACCCCGCCCTGGGGACCTGCACGTGTGCCGCTGGCTACCACGGTTCCGGCTGCCGGCAGCGTGAGTGCGCCGGGCCGCCCGCCGGGCCATCCTTGGGAGGGCTGCGCACTGCCGCGGGCCCGGCCCAGCTCCTGGCCCCTGGCAACGGCCCCTGTCCTCGCAGGGTGCCCCCCTGGGCGGTTTGGACCCGGCTGTGAGCAGCCGTGCGGGTGTCTCCACGGGGGCTCCTGTGATGCGGCCACCGGCGCCTGCCTCTGCCCTGCTGGGTTCCTCGGGGCCGACTGCAGCCTGGGTGAGTGGTTGGGGCGAGGGCTGGGTGGCTGGCTGAGGGAGGGGGTGGCTGCCCTCTGTGCCTCAGTGGGCAGGGCCCCTGACCATCTGCTCCCCCCTCCCCGCCCCTGATTCTCCTGCTGGCCCCAGGCTGGGCTAAGGTGGGGGGTGTCAGTGTGACCCCAGTGTCCCTGCCGGTCAACTCTGTCCCCTTCACCTGTCCCCACTCTCCCCCTCCCCACCCCAGGCCCCCCAGCCACGCCCGGCAGGGGCTTGTGGACCTCTGTGCAGAGGCCGGCCAGGCATCCAGCTGAGAAAAGTGCCTTTCTCTGAGTCATGTGGGGACTCCCCGCCCATCCGGGAGCCTGGCTGGGCTGGTGGGGGTGGGGTGGGGGCATCAGTGAGTCACTGTCGCCGCAGAGCAGGCCTGGCCCCCAGCAGACCCGTGGGTAGAGGGGAGATGCCAGGGCGGGCGGGGGCACGGGAGGAGGTTGCCGCCGCCCCGTCCGGGCCAGACACAGGGCTCCCCCTGCCCCTTCCCGTCCCTGGGCCGACGTGGCAGAGAGAAGGGCAGCCGGCAGCGGCGGCCACCCTCCCGTCTCCTCCCGGCAGCCTGTCCACAGGGCCGCTTCGGTCCTGGCTGCGCGCGTGTGTGCAGGTGTGGGCAGGGGGCGGCCTGCGACCCCGTGAATGGCAGCTGCACCTGTCCCCCGGGGAGGACCGGCCTCCACTGTGAGCACGGTGAGCACGGACTCCACCTGCCACTGTCCGTGTCAGCCCTCGGGAGCGGGGCCGATGGGCTGGAGCCATGGGTTCCCCAGGGGAGACCTGGGCCCCCAAAACCGGGTGGTACATTCATGCTGATGGTCTCCGACGATCCCAAGGGGCTCGTGGGGGCCGAGCAAGTTCCAACCCGGACCCTCCCAGCAGACAGTGGGCGGGCGGGGGGCGGGGTCAAGCAGCTATCTCGTCTGAGGACAGAGCCAGCTTCCTGGCTCATGGCCCCTTGGCATAGCGTCCTGCTGGCCCTTTCTGCTGGCCCAAGAGGCCAGGGACCCCAGGTAGAGGGACGTCTGGAGCACGAGGCATGGGGGAGAACAGGGGTGGCTTGTGCCCATGATGGCACCCGGACCCCACGGCCACAGCTACGGCCCCTTGGCCTGGCCCCCCCACCCTGGTAGATCTGAGCTCTCTGCTTTTCTTTAGTCCTCCTCAAGGAGTCAGTGACAAACCCCCATTCTTAACCAGCGGCAGTAAGGAGTCATAAGCCTTATGGCCCGGCTGTAGCTAGGCTGTGTCTTCGCCTCCAGGGGAGTATGGCAGCCACGGTCAGTCGTATTACAATCAGAGGCCACCGGAGGGCATGGCAGCCCGGCCTCCTTCTCAGCCCAGAGGGTGTGCCTGTGCGGAGGGCCGCCGCCTCCAGGAAGGCTTCCCTGACCACCTCCTGCCAGCTGGGCGGGCACTCCCGTGCCCTGGAGGCCGCTGGCCCCTTTCATCCTGATCGTCCCTGGCGCCCAGCCAGCCCTGGCATTTGCTAACTGAGAGAACGGATGAATGAGCAGGACACGGCTCGTGTCACTCCCTGGCGCTCGTGTCCCTGGGGGTGGAGACCGGCACCAGCAGGCCCCAGAAGGCGTCTGTTGAAGGAAGGTCTGACGTGGTGGGGACGTGTCCCCAGAGCGTGTCCAGCCCCGGCCAGAGCTGTGAGCAGCGCCTGACTTCTGCCTCCAGGCTGCCCTCGGAACCGGTTTGGCATAAGCTGCGAGCACACATGCTCCTGCAGAAACGGGGGCCTGTGCCACGCCACCAACGGCAGTTGCTCCTGCGGCCTAGGCTGGATGGGGCCGCGGTGTGAGCTGGGTGAGCTCCCGGGCGGCCGGAGGGTCAGGGCCTCGATGGGGGGGGGGGGGGGGGTCTGGGCCCCCTGGAGATCGTGGGGCTCGGGGGCCGCCGCGGGTCTGGGCCAGGCTCCCGAGGCCGCTGGAATCAGGCTGGCGTGGGGGGGCCGCCCCTCACGTCCCCGCTCTCTCCGCAGCCTGCCCTCCCGGTCGCTACGGTGCCGCCTGCCGCCTGGAGTGCTCATGCCAGAACAATGGCACCTGTGAGCCCGCCACGGGCGCCTGCCACTGCGGCCCCGGCTTCTACGGCCAGGCCTGCCAGCACCGTGAGTCCTGGGGAGGGGACCCCTGCCCGGCACCCGCCCCTGCCACGTCAGGGCCCACCTGGGCTTCCGTGGCAATGGCCGCCGTCCCCGTCCCTCCCCGCGGGGCGGATGGCTTGGGGCCTGGCCCCGCTCACCGTGGGAGTCCGAGGCCAGAGGTCTTGGGCTCAGGGTCCCGTGCGAGCCGGCGGACCTCCCACCCGAGCCCCAGCCGTGATGGGGGAGCTCCCCAGGCCTGGGAGGGGGAAGGGGGGACGCGAGCCTTGGAACCAAGCCCTTTGCTCACTCTGGGCCAACTGAGGTGGGGACTCTAACGCGGGCCCCCTTCAGCCTGTCCCCCTGGCTTCCACGGGGCTGGCTGCCAGGTGGCGTGTGAGTGTCAGCACGGAGCCTCCTGCCACCCCGTCAGCGGCCAGTGTCTCTGCCCCGCCGGCTTCCACGGCCAGCTCTGCGAGAGGGGTGAGTGCTCTGCGCTCCTGCGTGCGACCCTGGCCCTGTCCAGTCTGGCGCGGGGACCGGAGGGGACACCGAGCCCGCTGCCTCCCAGCAGGGTGTGAAGCAGGCTCATTTGGAGAGGGCTGCCGCCAGCACTGTGACTGCGAGGCCGGGGCACCCTGCGACCCCGTCACCGGCCAGTGCCTTTGCCCCCCAGGGCGCACAGGGGCCACCTGTGACCGTGGTAAGTCTGGGGTCCCGCTTGGCGGGGCACAGGTGTGGGTCTCTGTCTTTGGCGAGTGCTGCTGGTGCAGGGGGAGCCTCAGCTGTGCTCCGCCCTGGGCACATCTCCCCCCTCTGTGGGGGGCAGCTGCTGGAGGGGGCGCCCAGCGTGAGGCTCCTGCTCAGGGTCGTCAAGGCCCCACACTCTGCTCTCTGGCCAGAACGGGGGCCCGGTTGGGCGGGGTGGAGACCTGCCCGATCCGCCAGCCTGCCCGGACGGAGGAGGGGCCGCACACGTGAGCTCACGGTTGTGCGCTCAGCTTGACCCGGGGAGGAGCGTCCCTGACCGCCAGGCCCCCTCTGCCAGCCCCAGGGCCGAGCGGGGAGCGGGGTGGTGACGCCGGGCAGGTACCCGGTACCTGGCGCTTTCTGGTGTGGGAGCTCACGTGGGGCGGGAAAAGCAAGGCCTGGGGCCTCCGCTCCCTCACGCTCCTGCACGGAGGGCCTGGGTCCCCTGGGCAGGGCAGGTGGACGGACCCTCAGGCCTGTCTCTCCTACTTCGTGCCGCCTGCAGACTGCAGACCGGGCTTCTTTGGGCCAGGCTGTGCCTTGCGCTGTAGCTGCGGAGCTGGGGCCGGTTGTGACCCCGTCAATGGGCAGTGCCACTGCGTGGACGGCTACACTGGGCCCACCTGCCAGCAAGGTGAGCCAGGCTCCCGAGGGGGTGGAGGGAGGGCGACATGCTTCTCAGCCCCACCCCCGGCGTCCGCCCCACCCCTGGCGCGGGCCCCATCCCTCCTCCCCACACACGGTGCCCCTGCGAGGACATCACCATCCCAGCTGGGTACCCCTGTTGTCCGTATGGCTGCTGATGGGCGAGGTGCGGACCGTGGGGCCGGGTTCTGCCGCGCCAGCCGCCCACGGTGGCCCTAGACGGCAGCAAGGGTGGGCTCAACCCCCGGGGCAGGGCTGAATGCATCCGCTGACCTGGCCCTCCACCCCTCCCCTCCTTGCCCTGCGTGTGTGAACCAGAGCGTGATGGTGCGCCCGTGTGTGTGTGTGTGTGTGTGTGTGTGTGCGCGCGTGTGCTGCAGTCTATATGCTAACCCGTGTGTGTGCATGCTGGTGCGTGCCTGTGCCCCTGTGCACGTCGGTGCCTGCCTGCACCCCCAGGCAGTGAGGGAGGGTGCAGGAACTGCACCTTGGCCCCTCAGCCCCCTGGGGGGACGTGCCTCTGCAGGCAGAGCTCTGCGGTGCCCCTGGGGTTCCGCGGTCAGCTTGCCCAGACCCAGCCTGCTGAGGGGAAGGGCTGTGTGTGCCGAGAAGGTCGTGCCTGGGGCCCGTCTGGGGCCCGTGCGGACGGGCTGTGCACACAGGTGAAGCCAGGAGCCAGGCTGGGTGGGGATTCCAGACAGGTCCTCGGCTGGGAACCCCAAATGCGGGCCGGATGTTGTGCAAGCGTGCCTTCCAGCCTCTCTGAGGGGCCCTGGGCCCAGGAGTGTTGGGAGTCCCGGGGGCGTGGTCTCACGGGAGGCGGGGTGGGGGCGGGGCGGTGGAGGCGGGGCTTGCAGGGCTGCGGCTCGGGACGCAGCGCCACCCACGGCGGCACCTGGTGGTCGGCTGTGGGATTGCGCCGCAGGCGCTGCTAGGCGGTCCTAGCAGCCTGGACAGGTGGCAAGGGTCCGGGACCTGTGTCACCCCTGAGCCCTGTGGGAAGGAGGAGAGGCGAGGCCTCCCTGCCTTGCAGTTCTGGGCCCTGCTCACTTTCCTGGAGTGGAGCGGCTAGCTTCTAGTAAAACCCCTCTCCATCCAGCCTCAAAGTCCCTCTTCCCGGCCCTCCGTGATACTGGCCTGGGGGCACTGGGGGCTTTCATTTGCAGAGGGAGGACCCTACAGGCCTAGGTGGCAGAGAGGCATTTGCTGGTGTCACTGGTCTGTTACCAGGAGACTGAGGCCAGAGGAGGGATGAGGATTGTGCATGTAATTACTTATAACCCAGGCTCCACAGGGTGGCGGGCAGGCCAGAATCTGGACCTCAGACACGGGGCGGTGCAGAAGCTGGGGGGGAAGGGCTGGGCTGTCTCCCCTTCATCGGCCTGGAGCTGGAGGGGCAGGAGGGGACACCTGAAGTGGGAGCCCAGAACTGGCCGGGTCGAGAGTTTCCCCGTGCCCCGGGGCTGACCCTCCTTTCCCCTGTCCCTACAGCGGCCTTGCAACCGGCCTCTGACGGACCAGCACCTGGGCTCAGCAGCAGGGCACAGAAACACTAGCGCAGAGGCAGCAGTCAAGCAGGCCCGTCTCCCGGGTGCTCTGGCGACGACTGAGGAGGGCGCCCATAGGCCAGGACTCCAGCCGCAGCCTCGTCCCCGAGGGCCGTGTGCAGCCACGCAGCCCCTCGCTCTGCAAGGATCGGCTGGCACGGGGAGGGAGGCCCTGGCCGGCCCAACCGCAAGGAGCCCGGACGAGTGGACCGGCCCTATTGGCTGTACGTGCTGAGCAAGCCCGCCTCCCCGGGTGGGGACTGAGGTGTGGGCGCAGGTGCGGCAGGGGACCCCTGCCCCCCGAGCTGGTTCTTCTGGTGCTAGGCCCTGGGACTGCTGTGGCCCCATCTGTTCGCCTGGAGCCACAGCCCACTGTATTTATGTAAAAGTATTTATGGGCAGCTGGACACGCCCGCCGCACCCTGGGCACCGAAGGCTGCCCGTCCCCTGCGCCACGAAACCCTGACGCGGGACCTTGGGGCTCTGAGGGGCCTCTGGGTGGGGGACTCTGGTACATGTGAAACCCAGTAATTTAAGGAAGAAGCAGTCGCTTCCTTGTGACCTGTGTGCTCCCTGCTTCGGGCTCACTGTGGTGGCCTCCCGGGTGCGCCCAATGAGTGTGTTCGGACCGGGATCCCCTCCTGACTGGGGAGGCCCCGTCTGGCCCCCCCCACCCCCCGCTCCCCCAGGGTGTGGCTGGCACACGAGGAGGGTTGGAGTTTGTCCTGGTTCCCGGTGCCCTGGAGGGGCACGAGGGGGCTGGTCTGTGCGTGGGCCCCTCGGGGAGGAGGCTGGCCCGAGGGCAGGGGTGCTGTGGCCGGGGGCGGGGCAGGCTGGGCACCCCACCCCTCCTGTCTTCAGAGCGGAAACGGTGGAGGGGTGAAGAACATCCAGTAGAGTGGGCTGCACCCAGATGGTCAGGCCGGACACTTAGGGTCGGGGCTGTAGTCCCTCTGCCCTTCCCTTGGACACCAGCCTAGCTAGCTGATCCCCTCAGGGCAAAGCGTCTCATGGAGCGAAGTGACCCACCCTGTCCCCTTAGGCAGACACCTAGTGAACAACCCGTGGCAGAGGAGATCAAAGGGACGGGCCCCTGTGTTAAGGTCTTAAAGTCCCAGGAGGGACAAGGGGGGACAGATTGGTGACGTGATACAGGAAGCTGCGGTCACAGGAGGACCGGTCGTGAAGGCTGGGGGTGGAGCTGTGCAGGGTGGGCGGCGCCTGGAGGCCGTAGGGAGGCTCCTAGAGGGGACGGGGGACGGGGACAGGGGACCGGAGAGGACGGTTAGCAGAAACAAGGGGAGTTGTGAACATCCTTCCAATTGAAGTTCTGGAACAAGGAGGGAAAAAAATGACAGAAGCAACAACAGTTGTCCGGCCAGAAGGTGAACCGTCTCAGACCAGAAGTGCTCCACGCGTAACACAAAAGTAAAAGAGCCAGGATCCCAAGAATTTTAAGAAAATCACCGGCAAAGAGAGACTCTAAGACGCCCAGAAAAGAAGGGAAGTCCTGGTGACGTCAGACTTGACGGCAGAAACTCGGGAATTGAGGACCGTGGTGCTGTTTTCAAAGCACGGATGACGCTCGAGATTGATGTTACTGTTCAAGCGTCTGGAAAACAAAGTCAGGGTTCTTCTTGGGTCTCCCAAGTCGCCACTGGGTTAGCCCTCGAAAGCCTGATCAAGATGCACTCAGAGGACGCTCACCGGCAAGGAGAGAAAGCCTAGGAAGGTACAGTGAGATGTCCCCACGGTTCCCACATGACCTGGTAACGGAATCAGGTATTCCCATGAGCCGGCAGCAGAGACCCCGAGAGTGTGTGTGGCAGGGGTGGGGAGGGACATCGGCAAGCCACACGCAGCGGCAGGTGAGCGCAACGGAGTGCAGACATGTGGTAACAGGCTAGGTCACTTCCTGCCCGGAGGGAATGTCATCTCCGGTGGAAAGTGGAGAAGGAGGAATAATAAAGCAGAGTGAGAAAGTAGATTAGCAAAGCCTTGTAAGTGGTTACAAGGGACATCAAAACACTGATCCGTGGGTTGCGTCAGACCTTATTCCGTGGTACTTTAACTGTCAAAGACCTGCCTCGAAGGACAAAAACATAAGCTTACGAAATAAATCAAAAGAAAGCCGGGGTAGGAGTTTTAACGTTTCTGGGCAGAAAGCATCGTAAGTGACTCTGTAAATACGTGTACAGATAAATGCACGAGACAGTAGAGGCTCTGAAGTCCGTAAAAGTGACACTATAACAGGTAGAAATAAACGACGGTGGGTGATTTTAACATGTTCCTTAAAAAAAAAAAAACACGTTAAGCAAGCAGGACATAAGCAATGATAAAATTTTAATAAGCTTTAACATGCGTGGTATACATGTAAACTTATGTTCATATATTTATATTCTTATGTACAGAATTTATATTCGTGTATGTAAACTTTACATTCAGCAAGTGGAGAATGATGGGGCACTTAAGCCTAAAATTCCATTGAAGATGAATAAGGAAGAAAAAAACTAGCAAGGCTGATGATACTAAAAAAAAATTTTTTTAATGTTTTATTTATTTTTGAGAGAGGGGGGGGGGGGGGGGAGGGGCAGAGAGAGAGGGAGACCCAGAATCCGAAGCAGGCTCCAGGCTCCGAGCTGTCAGCACACAGCCCGACGCGGGGCTCAAACCCACAAACTGTGAGATCATGACCTGAGCCGAAGTCGGACGCTCAACCGGCTGAGCCACCCAGGTGCCCTTTGATAGTATTTTTTTTTTTAATTTTTTTTTTCAACGTTTTTATTTTTGGGACAGAGACAGAGCATGAACGGGGGAGGGGCAGAGAGAGAGAGGGAGACACAGAATCCGAAACAGGCTCCAGGCTCTGAGCCGTCAGCACAGAGCCCGACGCGGGGCTCGAACTCACGGACCGCGAGATGGTGAGCTGGCTGAAGTCGGACGCTCAACTGACTGCGCCACCCAGGCGCCCCTCATAGTATTTTTAAACACAAAGAGAAGATACAGGAGGAAGGACTAACTTACAGACGCAACAGAGAGGAAGACCTAAAAATGATGTTAAGAACGATTACGTATAAGTAACAGAATTAAAAAAAATTTTTTTTAACGTTTATTTTTTTGAGACAGAGAGAGACACAGAGCATGAACAGGGTAGGGGCAGAGAGAGAGGGAGACACAGAATCCGAAACAGGCTCCAGGCTCTGAGCGGTCAGCACAGAGCCCGACGCGGGGCTCGAACTCACGGACCGTGAGATGGTGACCTGAGCCGGAGTTGGACGCTTAACCGACCGAGCCACCCAGGCGCCCCTAAGTAACAATTTTTAAAAAGTGGGTAAGTTTTGAGGGAAGATGCGAAACGCCAGGATTGATGCTGGTGGAAATACACACTTGCACAAACCCGCAACTTCAGTAAATACAAGTAGTAACGGAAGCCGCCGCCCGCGGGAGGGCCTGGCCGTGTGCCCGTCCAGGTGGCTGGTGCGAGTTGCAAGGCCCTGTGAAGTTGTCTGATGGGAATTGTTCCGGAAACTCTCTGAAACCGAAGAGCAGCTCACCTCATCCCGTGAGGCCCATGTCAACCTGGTTCTGAAACCAGGGGAGGGCGGGGCAAGCAAAGGAGAGGACCGATCTGTCACGGGTGCGCACGAGTCCTAATCCCAAACACGCACCGCTCCAAAATGCTCGCAAAGTAATCACCCGATCCAACGTGAATTGCCCTGAAGACGGCGGGACAGCATAACATCACAAAGTGCCTCGGCGTGTTTGTGAGATGAGGAATCAGATGATTGTCCGACAGGAGCAGAAAGAACATTCTATACAGTTCGTCTCTGCAGGAGGTAAGTTCTCGGAGGCCCGGCGGCTGCAGGCAGGAGCTTTGCTGGCAGCGGTCACGTGCCGAGAATCTCTCGCAAGTCTGGTGGAGAAGCTGAGGGGGTTCCGATCTTTAAGCGACGCGACGCTGGCCAGCCCTGCCCGCCTAGCACCCCGCCCCCACCCTCCCCGCGGCCTGCATCATCTGCATCCCCGGCCCTGACCCGAAAGCCCCCGTCTCTGTCCCGCCCCAGGAGGACACGGTGCGGGAGACGGGGCTCCGCTTGCTTCGTGCCGGACCCCCTAGGGCCCAGGAAACACTGCAGAAGGAGTGGAAAGCCGGAGTGTCTCCTGCCCCAGGCCCCAGCAGAGCTCTGTGGCTCGGGCCGCACTCGGTGCGAGCGAGACACTAGAATGTGAGGCTGTGGGGCGAGAACCCCGCCCGGTGGTCGGGGGGCAGGACCAGGGAACAGAAAAGCTTCAGACCGGTAAGGGAACAGAAAAGGGCCGACAGACCAGTAAGGATCAGCAGGGCGGGGCATAAAAATCGTATATAGCATATGAAATGTGTAAAACCTATAAAACTCAAATCGTGCTTCAGCGGAGGCCATGACCAACTAGGAAACAATGCAAAGTAAGACGCCCTTCACCTCCCCAAGAAAACCCGTCAATGCCAGCAGATTAATCTGGCAAGAGGATGCGGGAAGCCCTGAACCAAATTAGGAGAACAGACCGGAGAGCCCCCAGTCTGATGTGACCCCGTGTCCAGAGAGCTCCATGATGGCCCGGCAGGGGACAGCTGGGGTTGGGGGTCCGATCTTGGGGATACGGACAGTAACCAGGGGTGGCAACGTGAGCGGGATTTGTGGACGCCCAGGGCCAACGGAGGTAAGGGCGGAAACACTGATCTGCGCGTTGAAGGGGCAAGAATCGGGGCTACGGGGGCTCCCATCGAGTTTCAGGGACTGGGGAGCCCCAGGCACTGCTAGGGTCCCGCCGTGGCATCCAGGGGCACTGGATGTCTTCAGGGCTGTGGGCCCGACCGTGGTGTCCCCGCCAGCCACCAGGGGCGCTTGATTGGGGCGGGGGGGGGGGGGGGCGCCCTGCAGAAAGGCCTTGGAATGTTTCGGAGTGGTTGTAATAGGTGGGTGGGCGGGGACACCTCGGTGTCTGTTCACACTGGGCCCCACGGGGGTTGGCTGATGTCCTAGGAAGCCCACCGACCCCAGCAGCAGGCCCAAAAGGGGCGGTGCGGCTGGCTGGGAGGAGGGGCTGGGCTAGATTGCTTCTGGAGACCCCTCCCCAGCAGGGCAGGTGTGGCAGAGTTCACAGAACCCCCAGGAATCCGGGGGTGGGGGGCAGTGCTGGGCACTGCCATGGAGGAAGGGTCGTTTGGGGTCTTGAGACCTCAGCTGGGCTGGAAGGCAGATCAGAGCCATCTCTGGGAGGGGCCGGGGTCCCGGCTGGCCTGCCCCGCCCTCAAGAAGGCACCTCAGGCTAAGCGGAGGCCCCTCAGAGGGTGTCGAGTGGGCACTGGCCCTGGGGGGGAGCCCTGGCCTTCCACACTTCACCGCCCAGCCCCACCCCCCGCCCACCCGAGCCCCTCCAGGCCTCCAAGCCGCCAGGGCCCTGTGCTTCTGGAGCCTGCTTTGAGGGGTTCCCGTCCTGGGCTGGTCTGGTCTGGCCCTGCCCGGGTGGGCCCAGCCCCTCCCCCGGGGTCCTGGGGTGTCCTTCCTCCTGGCTAAGCACCTTACCCCTTGCTTGGGAGGACGAGGGGGCTCCAGCCAACCACTGTGCAGACCGAAATGGGCCTGAGGTGGTGTCCTGGCCCCAGGTCAGGAAGTCGAGGGCCTGGTCTCAGGGCTTTCCAAACCCTCTTTGCTCCATTAACTGGAAAGGTACCTGGCAGAGGGCGGGCAGTGGACAGGTCTGCCCTTCCGAGGAGCTCGGGGGTCGGTGGGGAGAACGAGCAGGCGGGCTTCCTTCGGGGGAGCTGGGCTTACACAGAAAGCCGCCCCCACCCCTGCCTGACACACACACACGCGTGTGCACACGCCCGGCCTCCGCAGCCAGCTTGCCCGCACAGCAGTTCTGGGAAAAGAGCCGGGAGTTAACCCAGCTCACAGGTGGGCAAGTCGAGCTCCCAGATTCCCACCTGTGCAGTTAGTGGCAGGAGCTACGGGGGGCTGACTCCAGTGACCGGACCCTGCCGCTGTCCCACCGCCCTCTGGTTGTGTAAAATCCCTGCCTGGGACCCGAGACTCTGCTTGGGCTCTGACCTAGGCCTGGTCCTTCCGGCCGCCTGTGGCCACGGAGGTCACCCTGGAGGTCGGTGGGGAGGAGGTGCTCACCCCTCCTGGCACTAGATTTCTCCCCCAACCCCATTCGGTGGGCAGGGCTGGGACAGCTCATCCCCACTGGGCCCTCCAACTGGCTCCGGCCGGCCTCCCCTCCCCACCTGGCCGGGCCTAGGACCGGGAGAGGCACAGCTCAGGGCCTGCCCGATCGCCCCCTTCTGGCTGGGAGTGTGGAGCCGCCCCCCTGGCTTTCAGACCGGAGCTCCCGCGGGATCTGGGCAGATTCTTGTCATAATGGGAGCCCCCACCCCAAGGACAGCACTGCCCGAGCCGAGGGGGCCCTGGGTGTGGACAGACTTCCCCACCTGCACGTCCAGGTCCTGGGGGGACAGATGGGCCCTGAGGGAGGCGGGGGTTGGTGGGACATCCCAGAAGAGCCCCCAGACCCACTAGCCAGACGGAGCCCGCTAGCCAGCAAAGGAGTGTGTGGGGACAGGGGTCAGGAGCCACCGGCCTCGCTCACCAAGCTCCAGGCGGACAGTCCGGCCAAGGCCACAGACGAGCACGGGTGACCAGGAAGAGGGGGGGCCGGACACGCCCCCGGGACCCGGCCCAGGTGACCACGCGCGGGGAGCCGGTCCCGGCCGGTGGCACCCTGGGGATGTTGCAGGGACTGCCCTGGCCTTCCCCGAGACGCAGGCTCCCATGGAAATCCAGGCGCTAAAGAAATACTTTCTTTAATGTCTGTGGAAACCTCAGTCAGGATTTCAGCACTGGCACCAGAGTCCGCTCCCTCAGGCGGGACCTCCTCTCAGAGAGTGGGGCCCTCGGTCCCACGTGGGGGCAGGAGAGGCGAGGGAGGAGCCGGGCCACGTCCTGCGTCCAGTCACGTGCCCTGCGTGGCGGTGCGGTGGGTGCGGGACGTGTGGGAGACGTGGGGCCAAGCTGGCGTGGCCCTGACAGCTTGGGGGAGGGTGGCCCCCGGGGGGGACGGCGCGTGCGAGCTTCCCACCGGATGTGTCTGCAGCCGGCACTGCAGCCCCCAGCGCCTCGGGAGACCCGCGGGCTGTCAGGCTCCTGGGGGCCGGTGGATCTGCGCCCCTCGAATCGCCGGGCAGAGCGGGCTACACGTCTGTCTCCACGCGCAGGCGCTCCATTCTGCGCACGTTGCCCTCCACGGCCACGCGGCTGGTGATGCATCGGGCGAAGTCCTCGGGGAACCAGCCCGTCTCCCCGTCCCTCAGCCTCTCGCCGTAGAACCATCCTGAACACAGATGCGGGGCGGGTGAGGGCGGGGTCCGGGCACGAGGGCGGGGCTGCGATGCCCTCTGAGCCGCTGTTCCAGAAGGCACCAGGCCGAGGCCCCTCCCTTACAGCGGATCACCACCAGCTCCTGCCAAGGGGGCCCGGTTCCGGGTCACACGGGCACCTGGTCCTCCATCGGCAGCTCGGCCCGGATGCCGGCGCATGCCCCGTGCGGGCGCGTGCAGGGGCCCCCGGAGTAGCAGTCACCCTCCGCCCACTTATGACACAGAGTGACAAAGGACCTGATTCTGATCCCGTGACTCAGGGACATTTGAGGACACCCCTGAGGGAGGGTGCCGAGGGGGCCTTGGAGCACCGTGAGCAGTGGCAGGAACTGTGTCCAGGGGGCCAGGGTCAGGGTGCACCGCCCACACGGGTGTGCCCTGGGCCCTGACGGGGCTGGCGGCCTGTCGCCCGGGGCCTCCCCACCAGCGCCGTTCCACTCACCGTCTTCCTGCTCCAGAACCAGGACCACATCCGCCTGCTGCAGGGTGATCTCGTCCGCCTGCTTGGCCAGATAGGCCTTGGTGACCTCCACCTGGGGCAGGTCTGCGGGGGCAGGTGGGGTGGCGGTCAGGGGCAGAGCTGTCCCCGGGAGGACGTGGGCTCCACCTCCCAGCACATCCCCCGTGGCCTGGTCTCAGCGGGGCCTGGGCTGGGCACATGGGCTGGGGACACGTGGCAGCTTCCCCCGGAGGCCACGGGACAGGCTGCCCCTGCCCGGCAGAGGGGGCAGGTGGCTCCTAAGGGGCGGGGCTGGAGCCAGGCTGACGATCTATGGGCCGGCCCGGCTCCGTGCGTGCTCCAGGTACGGGGCACGGTCCTCTCCCCCGCACGGACGAGGCGGCCCTGGGACAGAGCTGGGTCTGTGCGCACAGACGGATACACACGTACCTGGGCAGGTCACCCTGGGGGCAGACAGTGGCACGGACGGAGGGCTGGACGATACCTCTTAGCTCCGTGCCGCCCCCCTGCCCAGGGCCGGGGAAGGGGTCGCGAGCCCTGTTCTCGGTGCGGCGGGCGCTCACCTCCTTTGTTGGCGGGACTCTGCCTCTCCTTGTGTGTGAGCGCCACGATCCAGCGGGCCCGGTCACTCCTGGGGCGGGACAGAGCGTGGGTGAGGCCCTGAGGCCAATCCCGCCAGCCTGGGGACCTCTGGTTTCACGCGGCCCACCCCCAGTGTGGTGCTGTGCGGGGACAGGGGGTCAAAGGGCCTCCCCGGGGTTCCTCAGGCGTCCCCCACGGCCCTGGAGCTGTGACCTGCAGTGATGATGAAGTTCACGGGACACTGGCAGCCTTTCATGACCCCCCACAAACCAGTTCCCTCGGGGGCCGGGTGTGGGAAGTCACAGGCAAGAGGGGCAGCAGGCAGGCTTTACCGAGTCAGGCCGACCCCGAGTCTCATCTGCCCAGGGTCGCAGTCAGGCAGCAGCTGCACCCCTACGACCCGGGCGCTGGGTCCCAAGCCCACCGTCCCTCCCTCCCCTGCCCGCTGAGCCCCCTCCCTGCTGGCACCTCCCTGTGCTGCCCAACGCCCCCCAGCCTGTTCTGACCTCATCACCCCCACCACTGGCGCCCATGCTCGAGCGCCACTGGCCTCACGGCTGCTTCTTGGCAGAGGCCTCCTGCCCCAGGACCTTTGTACTGTGGTGCCTCTGCCAGGCCCTCCTCCCCGGGCCACGCCGTGCTGGTCAGGCTGCCCCCTCCTGGCATTCCCTTCCCTGCCGTGTTTCCCTCCGTGGTCAGGTCCCCCCCCCCCCCCCCCCGCCCCGCCCCACCCCGGGACCTCCCCCCGACTCACGCGGAGTCGGACGACAGCAGGATCTTCTCCTGGCGGCCCTCGCTGTTGTGCAGCAGGGTCACCTGGAAGGGGTGCGGCACGGAGGAGCCGCGGCTGCCGCCGCCCCCCAGCAGGGAGGGGTCGGAGGCCTCCGTCTTCTGGACCCGGATGTGGTCCACTTGGGCGTAGTCCTGCACCACGAAGCTGTCCTCGCTGCAGGGAGACGAGGGGGCGGCCAGATGCCTCCGAGGGTGTGTGGGCGGCCCGGGTCCCCCGCCCGACGGGGGCCAGAAGGACGCTCCTGAGGGCTGCCCCCCCTCCCCCCACCCCCTGGGGAGCACAGGCGGTGCGCTTTCGCGTCCCCGTGGCCTGGGCGGGCAGACCCGGGTCTGCAGGCCCAGGGAGAGACCCGGCCGCCCCGCGTCGCGTGCAGGGGGACCCAGGCCGCTGCCGGGGCCGGGCCAGGCTGGGAGGGGGCCCCCGCCGTGTGCCCCAGCTCTGAGGTCTGAGGAGGCCCGGTGACTCCCCCG